>NW_019272151.1:23808-24135 GCF_002738345.1 Cucurbita maxima | reverse complement strand
AAATATTTGGCATGGAGAGCAGCCGATCAACGACTTCTCTGTCTCCTGCTCTCCTCTCTCACTGAGGAAGCCATGGCTGTTGTCGTTGGTCTCTCTACTGCACGTGATGTTTGGCTTGCGTTGGAAACTACGTATAGCCATCAGTCAAAAGCTCGTGAACTGAGACTCAAGGATGACTTGCAGTTGATGAAACGTGGCACAAAACCTGTTGCTGAGTATGCCCGTGCCTTCAAAAAAATTTGTGACCAACTTCATGCCATTGGCAGACCCGTCGAGGACATTGATAAAGTGCATTGGTTCCTTCGTGGACTCGGCACCGAATTTTCA
>NW_019272151.1:21111-22325 GCF_002738345.1 Cucurbita maxima | reverse complement strand
TTTTTTTTTTAAATTATGTTAGCCATTACTTTTGGGTAATTTAATCTATTCTATTTATTAATTAATTTATTTATTTTTGCTATTGATAGACATATCTTTATGAAACATACTAAATAAAACTAAATAATTGGTAAAGAGAGGATATGAGATATAACTTACAGTTAAATCTCTTTCAATATGAGAATAACTCATTCTCATGTCCATCTTTGCAACTATGTACTAAATGTAGGATTTTATTTCTCTTTGGTCAAAACCATCCATCCTTAACGGACAAAATTGAAGTTGTAGTTAGTCAATTATAATATTTGACGTGCTAGTTTTCAAACTACTTTAAATAGGTGTAAAGAAAGCATGAGAATAACTTAGTTTCACTAATCTGAAACGTGTTGGTCTTTTCTCTCCTACCCACCTTATACATAACATGTTAAATTAACTCATACTTAAAAAAATCATTTCTCTCTTTTGGAGATGCGGGATATCGATCCCCGTACCTCTTGGTCAGATATTGCAATTGTGAAGAAGTAAGTCCTCCTTATATAAGTATCTTTTCTTTTTCTCTCGTACCCACCTTATACATAACATGTTAAATTAACTCATACTTAAAAAAATCATTTCTTTCTTTTGGAGATGCGGGGTATCGATCCCCGTACCTCTCGCATGCTAAGCAAGCCCTCTACCATCTGAGCTGCATCCCCACAATTTTTGCACCACAAAACCCTAAATTTTTCGTCATCAATAATAGTGAAAATGAAGAAATATTGCTACACAACAGGTCATGAATAAGGAAAAATTGAAAAGAAACAATATATTTAATAATAAATAGTCTAATTTTTGGAGATGCGGGGTATCGATCCCCGTACCTCTCACATGCGAAGCGAGCGCTCTACCATCTGAGCTACATCCCCATGATTCTTACATCATAAAACCCGATTAATGTCCCATCATCAATAATAGTGAAAATAAAAAAAATATCAAAATATTAATAACAAATAGTTTAGCATGCGAGAGCGCTTACCTCTCGCATGCTAAATGAGCGAATAGAAATAAAATATTAATAAAAAATAGTTTCTTTTGGAGATGCAAGATATCCCCTTAATAATAAATCTAAAGATAAAGGGTATCGATCCCCATACCTCTTGCATGCAAAGCAAGCGCTCTACCATCTAAGTTATATCCTCACAATTCTTACGTCACAAAGTCCTATGCATCTCGTC
>NW_019272151.1:20766-21106 GCF_002738345.1 Cucurbita maxima | reverse complement strand
TACATCCAAAACCAGAGTATAACGGTCGACTATCGTCAAGGACCCATTCACCATTTCCATTTCTATCGTCAATGACCCATTCACCATTTCAATCATTTCTCTAAATTTTATGATGCTCTAGTGTTAGATTTCATTGGAATATTGCAGTAGTAAAGTCTTGAAATTTCTATATATCAAAACTGTTTAACACTTTCCAAATCTTGATTTTTGGTTGTTTGTGTTTTTTTTTATAATTATGTTAGCAATGAGCCAATTTAATCCATTCTTCCTTTTATGATTTTTTTTTTAAATTATGTTAGCCATTACTTTTGGGTAATTTAATCTATTCTATTTATTTATT
>NW_019272151.1:0-18576 GCF_002738345.1 Cucurbita maxima | reverse complement strand
TGAGAATCATACCACTAAACTAAATGTCTTTTCTTGAACACCCAATATTTTTAACATCTACTTAAATATATTTTTCTCTCATGAAAAGTTGAATTGTTATAATATAAAAGGGTTATCAAACAACCCAGCAACCCAACAAAAGAAACAAACTAATCAATTTGGGTTGGATTGATTCGGTTTAGTTCATCAGTTTGTTTGATTTAATTTTTCTATTTTGTCTCATATGACAAGAAAATAAAGTTGTATTGAATGCACCTTAGTTTCATTTATGACAAACTCCTATGAAACATAATTGCATTAATAGTACTCAGAGTTGGAGTCTATAAGTATTTCATGAACTTCCGTGCAATTCATGCTTCATTAAAGATGAGATAAACTTTGGAAAACTTTAAAGTACTTCATGTGGAGCTTCAATTACTATATGCTAGTTACAATCTTTAGGATTAATTAATTGGACACAAATTCATGGATTTAGGGAATTTTTTGTGTAATTATAACTACAACTTATGTTTTCAAATTTATAGGAGATAATTTAGGTAGTTGTTTTTATGAGTCGTAAACTTGTTTCTTTGCATAATATGGATTTAGTTGAACTATTATTATCGATAAGATGGAGAAAGAAATTGTCTTTGAAATGACTAATAGACTTAGGTTCATCGTCGTTGTTTTTTAACTTGTGATTTTGCAGAAAGTTTAACGAATATGAACTGTCATGTCACAAGAACTTTAAAGTAAATCAAGAATATACCCTAAACATCATTCAAGATGGCAATAAAATGGAGTTAAATTGAACGCACTTTAGTTTCATGTTTGGCGTGTTTAAGATAAAGCATAATTGTATTAATGATCTTAAGAGAAATTCCTATTTTATTAGACGAGACCAATTTTATTTAAGGTACTAGGAGTTCAAGAATGTGGATTTGAATCTGGTTAAGAAACAGTAAGATTTGAAAGTTTTGAATTCTAGACCAAATTTGTATCTAATTATTTCTTTTTATGACTAATTATAAATTAAGAGAAAAATATTTTTGTAAAGATAGATTAAACTCTAAAGCTTTGATGACAAAACCATGTTTAGACTAGCAGTTTAAAGTCAGGAGATGCGGTCACAGGTGTGATTATTTTGGATGGGTTCGTATGAGGGAGCCTTCAAAGATTGTGCACTCACAGATGGGGTTGTTATGCAGCGTTAGTTTGTCTTTGTGTTTGAGTTTTTTTGTACTTTTTTTTTTTTGTAATTCTATCCCAAACACTTTTTTTTTTGTTTGGATAAGTTTGAACAACACCGTCTTATAATTTAAGTTTATTTTATATTTAATGTGGTGGTGTTTTCTCAATCTTATTTTAATTTTACAGCATTATTTTATATTAATTTAGTTTTATTTTTATTTGTTTTAACTTTCAATTTTAGTTTCTATTTGAGTTTTGAACCCTTGAAATTTGAGTTGTGACAGATTCGTATCAGAGCAACCGGATATTAAATTATAAAGATTTTTTCTTAAGATAAAGAGTCGTAAATAGAACCCTAGGGTTAAGTAAAAAAGAATCAAACACTAAATACTTTGAAATTTTAGGTGATATATTGTAGAGGAAGCTGATAAGGTCTTCAAAGAGCATGTGGTCGTGTCTGACATTTTAGGTTAACAACATGTTGAGAAGAAACAAGAAATTCTGATACTCGTAATTAACTACAAACCTTTGAATAAGGTTTTAGAATAAATAAGATATCCAATCCAAATAAAAAATGATTTGATAAAAAGAATTTAGAGTCGAATGTTTTTATAAAATTCGATATGAAATTGGGATTTCGAAAAATTCTAATTTCCTAAAAGGACAAATATAAAATAGCATTTAATGTCCAGTTTAGAAAATATAAGAGGAACGTCATGCGATTTAGGCTAAAAAACACTCCATCCGAATTTCAGATGATTATGAATGATATTTTCAATCCTTTCAAAAAATCTCAATAGTTTATATTGATGATGTGTTGATATTTTCTAAAACCATTAAGATGAACACTTTAAACATCTACATACATTCATTAATGCAATCAAAAGAAATCAGCTAGTTGTGTCCATACCCAAAATCAAATAATATCAAACTCAGATCCGCTTTCTTGGATTTTAAATTTATTTGAGCCTTATAAAACCCATTCAATGGTCCATTGAGTTTGTCTCAAACTTTCGTGATGACGTAGCCTAGAAAAGCCAACTTCAAAAAAAATTTAGGTTCTCTCAATTATGTGTCCTAAATCCTTCAAGATATCAGACATATTTACAAATGTCTTGATGAGTGTCTTGAAAATAATACAAAGTCTTGATTTGTAAAGGATATCTCTACAACCCAAAAAAATCAAATCATTAGTCAAATAAACTCTCTACTTAAGTCTTATTGACCCAAGGGCAGATCTCATAGTGAAACGTGACGCATCAAATATCGGATATGGAGGTATCTAAACTGGTCAAAGAGGACAGGGAATCAATTATCATATTTCATTCAAAAGCCTCTAATAATACCATACAAATTACAAAAACAGTAAAAAAAAATATATATATATTATTTCCATTGTACTTCGTGCACAACAATTTTAAAGGAAATTTGAAATAAATCCAGCGTATTTGTCATAGTTCAATTACAATAAATCAAGAAAAGAATTGAGTGGCAATAAAATATCACTTGACATTGGAATGTAATTGGAGGACTTTTTATCTTTTGGAGTTGAATTACATTTAAGATTATTTATGCTATGTCTTATTTTCTTCAATTTGTATTTAATAACTTTGGGTAGTTTGGAGATGAACTACATTATGTTTTGAAAACATTGTGGAATACAAAAACTTTGTGTTTGAAACTATTTGGGTGTTATGTTCTTTCAAACCTTGTTTTAGGTTTGGTGTTAAAATTTATTCATTAGATTAGTTATGATCAAGCTAATTCTTGAGTGACTCGTCTTGGAATCTAAGAGTGACAATCATAGATTCGAAGTTCAATCTAAGAGTTATTTATCCTTTTAATCTGCTCCTTGTTGAAATCAATTTGTTAAGTTCGCTTTCTTTGTGAAAGTTTGCAAGGATACTACGACCTCTAGCTTTGCAAAATCTAGCATTGTTGGCGCTTATCAAAATCGCTGCCAAAATAAAGTTTAACAAGTGGTTCTATGGTGTAGTGGTTAGCACTTTCGACTTTGAATCTAACGACCTATGTTTAATTTCCGATAGGTAATCCACCAATTTATACAAAATTGGTCCATAGCCAATTCTGTAAGGTCACTTTTGGACCGATAATGTGTATAAGGGGTCACTAAGGTTGAGATCATACAAAATGGGTCCATAGCTCAATGTTAGAGCATTTGACTGCAGATCAAGAGGTCACCAATTCGAACCTAGTTGGGCCATTCTATCTTGGATAGAAATTTGTTACACTTTTTGGACCGACATTATGTCTAAGGGGTCACTAAGGTTAAAATCCTACAAAATGTATCCATGGCTCAGTGGTAGAGAATTTGACCGGTCACCCATTTGAACTTTGTTGGGCCTTTCTATTTTGGATAGACACTTTTTACACTTTTGGACTGACACTCTGTAAAAGAGGTCACTAAGGTTAAAATCATGTAAAATGGGTTCATAACTCATTGGTAGAGCATTTGATTGTAGATCAAGAGGTCACCAATTTGAATTTGGTTGGGCCGTTTTATTTTGGACAGACACTTTGTTCGATTTGCTCCCGACCACCGAGATCCAAGCACCCACTATGAACATGGTTAAAAACGCCCTTTTATTTTGGACAGACACTTCGTTCGATTTGCTTCCGACCACCGAGATCCAAGCACCCACTATGAACATGGTTAAAAACTTACAATTAGGTACTCACTCATGTTTTCCATATTTTTTATGTAACTAAGAGTATTTGCCCTAGACCAACAACCCCACCAAAACTATTTTTGATGTTTTAAAATGATTTTTTTTAACCTTTCCCTTTTTTTGTACTAGGAACCTATAAACTCTATTTTGAATATAATGTAAATATATATGTTTATTATATTTTAATAGTACCTAAAATATTCATGAACTTTCAAAACTAGTGCCCTTTAACATTCTAAAATAAGGTTCTAACTACGAGTGAGTTGCCTTTTTATTTTCACTCACTCCTCTTCTTCAACCTATGACCCAATAATATCATTAATATTTCATTTCCTTGTTTTTTTAGCTTTTTAAATACCCTTATTTCATTCTTAAATCTATAAAATGTCTCCTATTTTTATTCATTTTCTCTTTTCTTAAATATCAAAATCTTAAAAAAAAAAAAAAAAAAAAAACTCTCTAAAATATTCTTATTTGCCAGTAATTTTATAATTTAACATTTTAAAAATCGGTAAATTAAAAAATCCTACATTAATATATTCGTAATTTCATGTAGTCTTCATAAGTTTGTCGGCAACATTGTTTGTTGTCGAGCTTGATAATGTGAGTTTGTAACGGTGACTATTATGATTATAAGTCAACTGAGTTAAGTGGAAATAAATTTTGAAGATGAAATTAAAGTATTAATTTTGATGTCATCTTTACCCGAGTTATGGGATATTGTTATTAATGAAATTCAATCGGCATTAGTAATTCACAATGATAATATTCAAAATACTTTGACAAGAATGGTCCACCTAAGATATTTGAAACAAATAAATATTTTGTCCTCTATGATATATCAAATCACTCATTTGAGAAGAAGTCTTATTAGATACTTTTAAGCATTTAGAGATCAACTAGACACAAACCTAAACATTCTAAAAAAAAAAAATTAGGGGTTTAAGTTAATGTAATTTAAGAAACTTATGATTTTTATATTATCAAGAGTTTAATTGAGCTGGGTCGTTTCAATCTAGTGGACCCAAGAATTGAATCGAACCCAAACCAACTAGTTAGTAACATGATTTAGTGGAAGCATTTTCATGCAAAGTAGAAGCAACAATGGAGGGTTTGAAATAATATAGTTTTTAACCCTTGTTTCCAGAGTGAATATTGAAATAATATAGGGGCATTATGGTCATTTTACACCGTTTCTTGGTTTACCTTCTTATCCTTATCCAATGACCCCCAAATTTCATATCTAACCTCAACATGCTATAATATGCTCAGTATTAAAATTTGATAGGCGAACTCATATAGTGGGTTATTTTAACGTTATTTAAACCTCGAGCTATTTGATTGGTTCAGGGTCTTAACTCACAGTTATTTGGATTTTACTTTCATATATCCTTAATTCATACTTGGTTTAGGGTTCATATAAAAATCCAAGCGATTTCTACAAGTATTTCTTAACAAAGAGTCCAAGGGGGCTACTTGCCTCGTCGTCGACGTTTGGGACCTCCATTCTTGAGCTTCCAGTATCCGAATTACTTCAAATTTCCTTCCACATACTCCTTATTGTGTCTAGTTTATGAAACCATAATGTTTTTTATGAGAATCGGTCTGGAATGGGGTTAAAATTGAGAAAACCAGAGAAAAGATCAAATTTTGAGTTGACTTGGACAATTCAGTTGAACTGTCCGTATCATCGCTTTCTTCCTCTAAATTGGAAGAAGATGTGCATTTTTCGCATCGCCGCCATCTGAAACTCGGCTTGTACAGCCCATTTACAGCGTTTTTTTCCTTGATTTCTTCGTGAAACTTAAAGATGGATGTTACAAGAAAGGGCTAGGGATTTATTTGATACCTTCTCGTGGATCGTAGCCTAAGATATTCGCTTCCAAAGTTCATCCAAAATCTGATTTATCGTTGGAGATAAAACAAACGATTTCTTATTGGGTAGCCGATTCTAGGGGTTTCAAGGCCCTATTTCTTCATTTACAGCGTTTTTTTTAGGAACCTCTTTGAGTGTAGAACCTTAACTCCTAGAAATCGTTCTCGGTATGCAACTCACTCGAAATGCCAGATTTTCGATCTCGTGGGTAGTTTGTTCTATGACGTTTCAGCTCTCGATTCCTTCATCAAGTTTACTCAACTTCTTCCTTCGAAGCTAGAGGAATCCTTAATTTGAAGGAAAAGAGATCGTAGAGAGGAATTCGACTCTTATCCCCAATTTAATTTCGAAACTTATTTCCTTCAATTCAGCACGCTCTCGAGGTTATTTTTCTTCGTGGTCTTTTATGGAAGCATTCCTTTGGGTAATCTTGTTGAGAAACTGTAGGAATATGTTTGAAGAGAAATGGGGGAGGATTTCACTCGAATTTGGAAGAAATCTGAGAGTAGGAGACCCATAATCTAAACGCTCATTACCTTCGATTGGGGGATCGACCTTTCTCGATTCTTATTCCGTATTGTTGCTCCTACTTCAGACTTTATAGGAGGTTCTTAAACCAACATTGAAAAACAAAAGAAAACAATAAATAGAAAAAGAAAGAATCGGAATTGATCGATATATTTTTTCAAACAAACGAAAAGAAAATGAAAGACAACATAAATCATGATTCAACTAAGTCAAGCCCACTCAAAAATTTGATTAAGAATAAGAAAGAAGAATCTCTAATCAAAATACTAAACCTAGGGTAATAATTTTGAACTCATTCAAAAAATTTATAAGGAAGATTTTAATTATCTCACAATAAATTAAGAATTCAACCCATTGAACAATAAAAAAAATAATTTTTTTTGATTGGATGAGAACTAAGGAAGAAATACTAAGTTGTTCTAGATTAATCTAGAACTTTTGTTTTGAGTAATCCATGGATTATACCAATCAAATTCTTTATTTTAAATTTGAATAAAAATGAAAATTCAAACCATGGATTATACTAAGTTGTTCTCATGAAAATTAGTGTATCTTGTATTTAAAGATGAGAAATGAATTTGGAGATTCTAATAGTTCCCAAGGAGTTTCAAGTTAATAATGAATTATTAAAAAATAAATATTTATTATTGAACATGTTCGTTGTACAAAATGATGGACAAATTATTAAATATCAAACCATAGGTATTTTATTAGTTCATAAAAATAAGTACTAAATTAATCAAAGATATCAAGAAAAAGACTATCCTTACAAAAAGAGTTTTAGTAAATCCATTGCAATAAATCAAAAAATGAATGAAAAGAGAACCAAAAATCATTATGATTTGCTTCGGGAAAATTTCCTATCACCAAGAAGTCGTGAGAGTTCAGAATTCTAATTTGTTTCAATTCTAGAAATAGAAATGATATCCATAGAAATACATAATTTTACAATGCAAATAAGAAAAACTCGTGATCATGTTTTAGATAAAAGTAGCAAACATATTGATAGATATAAAAATAAATTCAAGTTCTTTCTCTGGCATAATTATCAATTGGAAGATTTAGCTCGTATGAATTGTTATTGGTTTGATAACAATAAAAACTGTCATTTTAGTATGGTAAGGATCCACGTGTCCATGAAAATTCGTTAATGCTATATTTTTCTTATATTGACGATAATATCTCTCAACCAAATGCATTAGTTGAAAATGTATTTAATATTTTTCTCTTCTCCTTTTCTTTTTTGGAATAGTCTTATGTCTCCATTCCATTTGAAAATTGATATTTTGTTGGGTAATTTTAAACTCATTATTTTTGTTTGTTCATTCCACCTAATTTGTAAAAAAGGAAAAAATCATACCACTAAACCAAATGCCCTTATAGTGGATCTATCATTTTTAGTTGCCCGGATGTATATGTTTTCCGCACTTCAATATATGAAATTTATCCACATATTTTTGTGCTTTAGAACCTATTATTATTGTCACGTTAACTTCACATGATCTATCACAGAGTTGAAGCAGCATTGCCACTAGAGTCCATGCATTCCTTTAGGATAGATATGTTAAAAATTAGGCCCCTTGATAATGATTTCGTTTTTTTTTTCAAAATTATGTATTTTATCCTTTTATTGAAAAAAAACATTTGAATTTTAAGCAAAATTTCCCTCCAAACTAAGTTTTTGAAAAATATTTTTATTTTTTTTCTTTATTTTAGTTTTCAAAACTACTTCTTGACTACCATTGAACAATATTTATATTGTAAAATGGGATTAACTTTTTTTAAGTTTATGTAGTTTCTTTTTATTACTATGTTTACTTCTATCTCATGTTACTCCATTTGTATTTACTTCGTTTTATACAAAAGTTCACCGTAATTAATAAATACATTCCCTAGAAAAATAAACTTGTTTGTATCAAGATATATTACAATGAATATGGAGAAAAGAAATCCAAAAAATAAGTAGAAAGTTGAGAATTTCACTCAACCACACAATATGAAAGCTTACTATATGGCTCACATGAAATCCTACAAGAATGACATGAAACTTATAAATGGCATAGACCATGCTCAGATTTTGAAGGGAAAATTCTGAACTTGAGAGATCAATTTCATTCATCACAAATCTGATTTTTACCTAATAATTTGTGGGTATTTATAGTCTCCCCACAAAAGAAGTTAGTGGCCGGGATTTAATCTCGATCCCCTTGATTCTCCACAAAAGATGAAGTCAATTTGATAATTCTACCATTACAAACTTTATGAAATTAAAAATAAATAAAGTTTTCTAACAACTCATGTAATGATGCTTGCAACTTCATATGATCCTTCAACCGTGTAAATATTCACTTTTGAATCTCCAAATGGTCCTTCCTCAATCTAATAAGCTTGTAACACATGAAATAATAGTTGAACCGAGTCTATCCAATTTTGTAGATGGAGAATGAATGCTTGTTGAATCTTCTTAGCCTTGGATCGTGTAATAGGTATAGTTGGAACATTTGGAACACCGTGGTCCTTATCATCTTCCTCCTCTTCAAAAGGATTCGTCCTCGAATCAGAAAATCATCACCTACATCAATAGGACTCGAGTCAGCAACATTGAAAGTAGGATGTGCTGAAATTCTCATGGAAGATCATTTTATATGCATTGTTATTAATTCTTTAAAGGACTTGATAAGGGTCATCCCCTCTTGGATGTAACTTTGTCTTCATTTGAGATGAGAATCACTCCTTGCGAAAATGTATCCAAACCCAGTTACTAGGTTGAAAAATGATTTCATTCCGTCCTTTGTTAATTCTTGAAGCAACATTGAAATTTTGTTTCTCAATTGTCTCATTCCCATCTTTATGCAATGTTTTGATCTCATTTGCATTACTTGTGGCTGCTTGACTCACAAAAATATTAGATGATAGAAAGCAAATCAAGACACGTAAATGGATTAAATCCATAAACAACTACAAAAAGAGAACAATGAGTGGCATACATTCGTCCCAAGACTTCATATTCTTACAAATAATAGCTCTAAGCAAGGCTTCGAATGTTCTATTAACCAGCTCATTAATCAAAAGATGACATGTAGTTGAAAACAATAATTTGTTACCCAATTTATGACTTAAAATTATTATAAATAATAGCTCTAACCAATAACCACCTCAGATGACATGCAGTTGGAAACAATAATTTAGTACCCAATTTATCTACCATACTTTCCAAAAGTGACTTAAAAGTTTAACATCCCTATCTTTTTTTGTGTGCAGCAAACATTGGAAACAATGACTACAAAATGTATAAACATCGTGCTTCATGGCAAAAGTCATATGGATAGCATTTTCTCCCATGTCTTGGTTTCGCTAACTAAAGTTTTCCAATAACTTTCAAACATCATTACCTTATATAACCTCTTGGGATAAGGATTCATATAAAATTTTATAAAATAAGATCTACTGATGAATTTCATAGCATTTGAAGGTCATCTAGGTCATGAGCTGAAGGTAAATTTCCTTAGGGGCATTATGGTTATTTTACACCGTTTATTGGTTTACCTACTTATCCTTATCCAATGACCACAAATTTCATATCCAACCTCAATATACTATAATATGCTCAGTATTAAAATTTGATGGGCAGCGGAGCTCATATAGTGGGTTATTTTAACGTTACTTAAATCTCGAGCTATTTAATCAGTTCAGGGTCTTAACTCAGGGTTCTTTGGGTTTTTTTTTCATATATCCTTAATTCATACTTGGTTTAGGGTTCATATGAAAATCCAAGCGATTTCTACAAGTATTTCTTAACAAAGAGTCCAAGGTGGCTACTTGCCTCAGTCGCTGACGTTTGGGACCTCTATTCTTGAGCTTCCAGTATCTGAATTACTTCAAATTTCCTTCCACGTACTCCTTATTGTGTCTAGTTTATGAAACCATAATTTTTTTTATGAGAATCGGTCTGAAATAGGGTTAAAATTGAGAAAACCCAAGAAAAGGTCAAATTTTGAGTTGACTTGGATAGTTTAGTCGAACTGGCCATATCATCGTTTTCTTCCTCTAAACAGGAAGAAGATGCGCATTTTTCACATCGCCGCCATCTGAAACTCGGCCTGTACAGCCACATTTACAACATTTCTCTCCTTGATTTCTTTGTGAAACTTAAATATGAGTGTTACAAGTAAGGGTTAGGGATTGATTTGATACCTTCTCATAGATCGTAGCCTAAGATATTCGCTTCCAAAGTTCATCCAAAATCTGATTTATCGCTGGAGAAAAAACAAAGGATTTTTCTATTTGGTAGCCGATTCTAGGGGTTTCAAGGCCCTATTTCTTTATTGAACCTCTTTCATATCCTTTCTTCAAGCTAAAGGAATTGATTTAGAGGAATGTCTTTGAGTCTAGGACCTTAATTTATAGAAATCGAACTCAGTATGCAACTCACTCAAAACGCAAGATTTTCAATCTCTTGGGTAGCTTGTTTTACGACGTTTCAACTCTCAATTCCTTCATCAAGTTTACTCAACTTCTTCCTCTGAATCTAGAGAAATCCTTAATTTGAAGGAAAAGAGATCGTAGATAGGAATTTGACTCTTATCCCCAATTTAATTTCGAAACTTATTTCCTTCAATTCGGCACGCTCTCGAGGTTATTTTTCTTCGTGGTCTTCTATGGAAGCATTCCTTGGGGGTGCAGAAACTGATTGGAATCATTCTTGCTCGACGAGTCATCATGTATCCTCAAATTTGATTTTCAAGTTTTTCTTGAAGTTCTTCGATGGCGGATTGAATTGAGGGAATGGTTTCTGGGCACTTTCAACACTCTATTCCTTCATAAAACTTGTGGGTAATCTTGTTGAGAAACTGTAGGAATATGTTTGAAGAGAAATGGGGGAGGATTTCACTCGACTTTGGAAGAAATCTGAGAGTAGGAGACCCATAATCTAAACGCTCATTACCTTCGATTGGGGGATCGACCTTTCTCGATTCTTATTCCGTATTGTTGCTCCTACTTCAGTCTTTATAGGAGATGCTTACACCAAAATTTAGAGCTCCAGAATCTTCGTTATTTAGATGTTCTAAGAGAAATGGTGGAGGATAGCTCTTGAATTTGGAAGAAATCTTAGAGTAGGAGACCCATAATCTAAACGCTTATTGCATTCGATTGGGGGATCAACCTTTCTCGATTCTTATTTCGTATTGGTTCTCCTACTTCAGACTTTATCGGAGGAGCTTAAACCGACATTGAGAGCTCTAAAATCTTCGTTATTTAGAGATCGAACTTTCTGGATAGTTTTTCGGAGATATCAACTCCAATCATAGCCTTACCGACCTTGGCTTTGAATACTAGTCGTTGGATGTGATGATCCGTGCGTGTTCATTGAGATCATATCAAATTTTGGAGATCCAATGGTTGAGATTTGAGTTTGAAGGATTTTGCTCGGATGGTCACGGTAGATGCTCTGATTCTAATAGGAGTGGCATTTCTCTAATTGTCCATTTTTTCAGGGGTATTTTGGTAATTTTCCACATTTCGAATATTTTATTATTATTTTTCTCGAAAAATCCATAATATTTCTACAAATTCCTCATTGTTTTTTGTTCATTTCCCCCTTATTTTTTAATCTTGAGATTCCTTCTACATAAGGAATTACAAATCGGGAAAGATTTTTTATAATTGATAAAATGACTTTTTTGCCCTTTTCATTTACTTTTTTCTTTCCAATTCTTGAAATCACTTGTTAGGGTACTCAATTGACTAAGTCCCTTGTTCTTGCTTAAAACTTTAATTTTTTTCCTTTCTATCCTTTGGGTCTTTCATGGGTGGCTTATTCTTACGGGATCTAATTTTCTTCATGTTTAGGGTGTTACATATACAAACTCGTTACAAACACAAAATAAGAAGGAGACTCAAAAGAAGAACTTATGGGCAAATAATGGTTACTTTTGGGTATGGATCCTAGCAACTTATTTAGCACGTTATTCACATAGTTCTATGTACTTGGTACATGGATTATTGATGAACTTAGGTTTATACATAATGTCTTGGGTTAGGCTTTAAGAGTTGAGGTTTTAGCTTAGGAAAACATTAGAGGGTAACCTAACATGGACTAATTCGTGGGAAAACCTACTAGGACTTTGAGGACCTCTTTTCTTCACCAAACTTATGGGTAAACTTATTTAGATGGTGCAGGAACAAGTTTTGAAATGAACAGTGGACTAGTTCTCGAATTCGAGGTAAACCCATGAACACGATACCCCAAAACAAAAAACTTGTATCTCTCGATTGGGTACTCGATTAAGCTTGCTTCTTGCCCCTAATAGTCTACCCTAATTCATAATTTATAGACGGATTTTCCACTACCATTGAAACATCTAGAATTTCTATAATTTCATTCTTGATTTTTTTGAATCTTCTGCCAGAAATGTCTTCTCCGATCGGAGCCTTCCTTTTTTAAGCCCCTTTTAATTATTATTCTATAAAAAATTTAATGATTCGGGAAGTTTATAAAAATTAGAAAAAGTACCATCTTCTCAATGTTTTTTTCAATTCTACTTGTTATTTGCTTCTAGATACAACTTAGTAGGGATTATACACGGTCTCTTATTGGAGACCTTGAGTGTTGCAAATTCTCCTCTCCTTTAAAAACTTTCGGTCATCGAAAGTGCTTATTCTAAAATAGGCCAGGGTACAAGGTTCTTATTTGCCTTCTGTTTCCCAAGTGGCTTCTTCTACTCTATGATTCTTCCATAGGACCTTAACAAGAGCGATTTCCTTGTTTCTCAATCTTTTGACTTTCTTGTCTATTATTTGAATCGTGTCTTCTTTATACGTTAGGTCATCTCTCAAGAAGAGAGTTTCATGAGCCAGTACGTGCGAAGGATCTAGGGTATACTTCCGTAGTATGGATACATGAAAGATATTACGTACTACAAACAAATTTGTGCATTGTCTGATTCTAGATCCAATCCTTTCTAATATCTCAAAGGGATGGATAAACCTAGGGCTTAGCTTCCCCTCTTTACCCTACCTGAGCACCCCTCTCATGGGGTGCTACCTTTAGAAATATATGATCCCCTACCAACAATTCCATGTCCTTGCTCCTTAGATCTGCATAGCTTTTCTCTCGACTTTGTGCGGTTTGTATCCTAGCTTTAATCTTCTAGACTGCGGCGTTGGTAATTTGCATAGCTCTGGTCCGATAGTTCTCGTTTGCCCCCCTTCTTCCCAAAAGATAGGGGATCAAAATCTTCGTCCGTAGAGAACCTCATATGTGGTCGTTTTTATGGTTGCTTGACAACTATTATTATAAGAGAATTTCATAAGGGGTAGGTACTTATCCCAGCTTCGTGCTAAATCGATCACATATGCCCTCAACATTTCTTCCAATATTTGCTTGAGCATTTCTGTTTGACCATCTGTTTATGGGTGGAATGTCGTACTATAACTGCGTACCCAATGCCTTTTGTTGATTTTTTCAGAAGCGAGATTTAAATCTGGCATATCGGCTTTTGTTAAATTTCCAGAAGCGTACCCAATACCTTTACTGATGAATATTCATTTTTAATGTTAGCAAGAGTAGCTAAGTTGGGAGATTGTTAGACGGAAGATTTGAAGGTCACACGTGTTTTATCCACGTTCAACCCACCTAATACAAGTTTATTACCTGACTATACAAACTAAAAATACAACTTGCTTATTCAATCTAAAATTAGTGATTATTTCTTTTTTAAATATAATGAATTAGCGGAAGTACCTTTACTTATGAATTTTCATTTTTAATATTAGCGGGGATAGCTCTGTTGGGAGAGCATCAGACTGAAGATTTGAAGGTCACGTGTTTGTTATCCACGTTCACCGCACCTGATTCTAGTTGCATAACCCGACTATTCAATCTAAAATTAGTCATTATTCCTTTCTGAAATCTCAATGAATTATCGAAAATACCTAACGTGTTCTAGTTCACCGCACCTTATACAAGTTGGATAACTTGAATATCTTATTAAAAATTAGTGATTATTTCTATTTAAAATTAAAATGAATTAGCGAAAATACCTCTACTGATGAATTTTCATTTTTAATGTTAGTGTGGATAGCTCAGTTGAGAGAGCATTAGATTGAAGATCTAAAGGCCTCGTGTTCAATCTTGCATAATTTGACTATTCAATTTAAAATTAGTGATTATTTCTTTCTAAAATTTCAATTAATTAGCGTAAATACTTTTACTTAAAAATTTTCATTTTTAATGTTAGCAGGGATAGCTCGTTTGGAGAGAGTCAGATTTAATATTTGAAGGTCACGTGTTCGATCTCCATGTTAACCACACCTATTTCGCATAACTTGACTACTCAATAGAAAATTAGTCATTATTTCTTTTTAAAATCTCAATGAATCAGCTAAAATACCTATACTGATGAATTTTTATTTCTAATGATTGCGGGGATAGCTCAGTTGGGAGAGCGTCAGACTGAAGATCTGAAGGTCACGTGTTTGATCCACGTTCACCGAACTTTGTTTAAGTTGCATAATTTGACTCTAAAATTAGTGTCATTAGCGATTCTTTCTTTTTAAAATCTCATACTCAATGAATCCACGTTCACCGAACTTTGTTTAAGTTGCATAATTTGACTCTAAAATTAGTGTCATTAGCGATTCTTTCTTTTTAAAATCTCATACTCAATGAATCCACGTTCACCGAACCTTGTTTAAGTTGCATAATTTGACTCTAAAATTAGTGTCCTTAGCGATTCTTTCTTTTTAAAATCTCATACTCAATGAATTAGAGGAAGATCTGTCATGTTTTTTATCCAACTGGCATAAGTTTACCTTTACTTTTTGAATTTTCAATTTTAATATTAGTGAGCAGGTAACGTGTTTGATCCACGTTCACCGCACCTAATTCAAGTTGACTAACTTGCATAACTCGAATATTCAATCTAAAATTAGTGATTATTTCTTTTTAAAATATAATGAATTAGCGGAAATACCTTTACTTATGATTTTTTTTTTCCAATATTAGTGAGGATAACTCAGTTTTAAGAGCATCAGACTCAAAATCTGAAGGTCACGTGTTCGATCCACGTTCACCGCACCTGATTCAAGTCACATAACTCGACTCCTGGCTATTCAATTTTTTAAAATCTCAATATTAGTGATTATTTCTGAATTTTTATTTTTAATGTTAGGAGGATAGCTCAGTTTGGAGAGCACCAGTGAAGATCTAAAAGTCACGTGTTTGATCCACGTTCACCGCACCTAATTCAAGTTGACTAACTTGCATAACTCGAATATTCAATCTAAAATTAGTGATTATTTCTTTTTAAAATTACTATATAATCTAAATTTAGTGATTATTTCTTTTTAAAATTTCCAAATTTTCATTTTCAATGTTGACGGGGATAACTTAGTTGGGAGAGCCTAATATTGAAGATTTGAAGGTCACGTGTTTGTTCGACCTTCACCACACCTGATTCAATTAGTATAACTTACTATCTTATCTAAATTTAGAGATGATTTCTTTTTAAAGTTTCAATGAATTGGCGTAAATAATTTTACTGATGAACTTTCATTATAATGTTAACCATAGATAGCTCAATTCAATTGGGAGTGAGTCTGTAGATTTAAAGATAGCGTGGATTCCTAATTCTTTATTTGACTATAAATGCTCTGTATACTCATTTGATTGCATGAAACAATAAAATTGATTTTCCCATAGAATTGTCAATACATTATACTTTCAATGTTGCTAAGTTGAGTCCCTTTGATGTAGGTGATGATTTTTCTGATTCGAGGACGAATCCTGAAGAGGGGGATGATGATAAGAATCACGGTGTACATTCTACTTTCAATGTTACTGAGTTGAGTTCTTTTGATGTAGGTGATGATTTTTCTAATTCGAGGACGAATCCTTTTGAAGAGGGGGATGATGATAAGAATCACGGTGTTCCAACTGGACCTATTACACAACCCAAGGCCAAGAAGATTCAACAAGCATTCATACTTCATCTACAAAATTGGATAGGCTAGGTTCAACCATCATTTCATAAGTAAATATTTGCACGGTTTAAGTAGCGGATGAAGTTGCAAGCATCATTTCATGAGTGGTTAGAAAACTTTATTTATTATTTTAATTTCATAAAGTTTGTAATGCTCAAATTGACTTGGTCTTCTGTGGAGATTTAAAGGGATCGAGATTAAATTAGGGGCACTATTTTTTTTTTTTTGTGGGGAGACTATAAATACCCACAAATTATTATGTAAAAAGCATATTTGTGATCAATGAAATTGATCTCTTAAGTTGAGACGTTCCCCCTTATAGAAATCTGAACATATCTTTGTCGTTTTTATGTTTGATGCAATTCTTGTGGTAGATTGCATCTGAGTTATTCAGTCAAGCCTTGATCAAGTTCGATTGTGGAGTGACTCAATTTTGAAAATGATTCCAAATCTTGCTTCTCACTCTTGGATCTCATAATCTAATTCTAGTTTATGTCTTGCCAAATCTTGCTTTTCACTCTTGGATCTCATAATCTAATTCTAGCTTTATCTCTTGGTTTATCCAAATTTTGTATAAGAAGATGTTAGTTTCTTTAATACAAGGGTTCTTGCTTCTACAAAACCTTGGCTCGTTGGGCTGAAGATTACGGTTGGTCTATCATCCTTCAACGGGATCTTCTATCCCCATGGACTTGCTCTGATGCAGTCGTTCTTCTAACGCCGATGACACATCCAGTTGTCGAGATTGGTAATGTGAGTTTGTAACCCATCCATTGAAGTTCTTGGAATGATTCTATAGCTTATCAATTCCATGTTGGGAGTTGGATCATGGGTCTTGGGCGAAGGAATCCTTGGTTTACCGCCCCTTGGAGTTGAAGGAAGTGTCATAAGGCTAATTTTTTTTTCAATTTTATTGATTTGTTTGAGTGATTTTATTTGATTTTATTTCAATTTTGTCAAACTCAGTAATTACTTTATGTGCTAGATCAAAATAAGATGCATAAAAAGAACTTGTAGTAATTAGTTTATTGATCGACCTTTAATCTTAAAAGTAACTTAAAATATTGCAATATTGTGATTCAATCGCCTATTATGAAATTAGGCTCGGACTAAAAAAATAATATTTTTAAAAGATGGAAAAATTCATGAACCAACCAAAATATGTATTCAAAGATGAAGAATTCACAACAACAATCACAAACAATATTAATAAGCATCTTGTCTTCTGGTTTGTCACAATTTCAAACATGAACAAACCTCAATTTCGAGCCGGTGAGTATTATGGATCATAATCGACAATACTTTGCAAGTAGCTTTGAGCATTCACAAAAGGTCGAAAGTTGAATTTCTTTAGAATTGTAACCGAATAACATATGATTATTGTTGAATTTCTAAAAAATACACCACAAATTTCATTTATAGATATAAATGGAACCATTGATATAAAACCGTGATTATATAATTGCATCTTCACTAACAAACCCACCTCAGAGTGATCATCTTCACTAGAGGCTGCAAATTAAGTAGCCTTCCTGGATTACTCAAAAGTGAAGTTTTAAGAAGCTATATTTGAGCAAGAAAAATCATGTTACATGTTTCTGGGATACCACGGAGACATCAATGCAAGCAATCACTACCACCCGAAGTTTCTTTGATATTGTAGTTGGATCTATGAGACTCATCCCTCTGATGTGAAAGAGTAGTTATATCCAACATTCATACTTGTGTGCCTCTTACAATACTCTCAACAAATGGATCGCTTGATCTATTATACTCTACTTTACTTTCTCTTGATAACGGTGTGGTATTGACACAACTCATATTGCCGATAATCATCACTTACATCCTAAACCAGAGTATAGCGGTCGACTATCGTCAAGGACCCATTCACCATTTCAATCATCTCTCTAAATTTTATGATGCTCAAGTGTTATATTTCATGGAAATATTGCACTAGTAAAGTCTTGAACTGTCTATATATCAAAGCTGTTTAACCCTTTTCAAATCTTGATTTTTTGGCTGTTTGTGTTTTTTTTTTTTTTTACTTGTGTTCCTAATCTCCGTTCTGTGTTTTGTTACATTTTTTTTTAATTATTTTAGCAATTAGCCAATTTAATCAATTCTTCCTTTATGTTTTTTTTTTTAATTATGTTAGCCATTACTTTTGGCTAATTTAATTTATTCTATTGATTTTTTTTTTATTTTTTTTGCTATTGATGGACGTATCTTTCTGAAACATACTAAATAAAACTAAATAATTGGTTAAGAGAGGATATGAGATATAACTTATTGTTAAATCTCTTTCCATATGAGAATAACTCATTCTCA
>NW_019272150.1:184305-191372 GCF_002738345.1 Cucurbita maxima | reverse complement strand
TGGAGCAAGTTTCTAAGAAATGCTTGTAGGTGTCGGTTTGGAGTATGGGCAATGATCTAGTATCATACATAGGAGTGGTTAACGTTAGTTTCATGTGTGTTGTGCTTCGATAATGTGTATGATTATATCTTGATTATAGTTAGGGTTATATAGCTTCCACATGCATAAATGTGAAATTCTCTAATAGGCGTTTGGGTTTATGTGCTTCCTAGGATGTTGAGGTAGATTGTTATTTCTTGATTTGCATGATGAGTATGAGGTGTGCCTTGATACTTTGTTCTGCATTAATTTGCGGTTTGGATAACCCATTATTGCCCATTTGTGAGTTGGAAAATTTGCCATGTGCTAAATAACGTGAATTATGAATTTCATAGATTATGAATTATGACTTTTAGATGTCCCCTATAGTGGATATGGGTGGCCATAGTGAGTATACTACTGTTGTACCACGTCAGGGTGCCTAGTGGAGAGAGTCATGACCTTTACTGATTTAAACCCGATAAGGGTGTAAGACAAGTAGATTACTAACCCAGCCCGAAGCGTAGTGGTAGGTAGTTACTGAATCTCAAGAACAGGTAGTTGATGTCAGGCACCACTACGGAAAATTCTCTGATTTTGAGCTCAGTAGGTAGATAGGTATGAAAAATCCAAGTCAATGAGAATCCATAGGGTCTCCTCTTGAGACCGCAGTAGATTTTGTTAGAGACAGCTCCGAGTACATAGCCTAAGATTCCGAGAATAGGATTAAGTCCGACAAGAGCCTACAAGTAGGTTTCTTACCAAAATTACGTCTACTTCAAAAAAATTAGGAATGCCTCGAAATGTACTATAGGGGAGGCATGGTGTCAGTTCTCCACCACCCTTAGGCCATGTGGCACAGTATGGGTGAGCATTGTGAGACAAACGTCGCAGGCGTCTTCCTTTAAAATGAGTCTTACAAGTACAGTGTCAAACATCACGGGTGTGCCGACATTGCGCTACAACTCATTTGTCAGAGGTTAGTATATGCACTCACTATTTGGTACAGAGTCTGTAAATGACATGACATGGACACGGGAGGGTTCAAGTCCCTATGAGAACCAGAATGGATGGATGTTCGAGATATCCCAATGAGATGAACGACACATGGGTTAGTTCTGTAAACATGTTTGAGCAAGCCAAGAGGGTCGAGTTGTCCCAAGATATGGGATGACATCACAATGCATGGGCCATGTTATAGGGAACCAAGATGATGACTGAAATGCGAGGTTGCACATGAGAGATATTGGCTTAGAGTAGAGGCAAGGTCGAGCCGTATGACTTGACCTAGTGTAAGGGCAAGTCAACACAAACGATTGTACATGCACGCACAGATGGCCTTTGTAGCCGAACAAGCTTGGATTCCGCACGAGTTGTGTTAGGTTGGCAAAGGAGAGGCTCTCAAAGCCACGAAGATGATCAAAGAAAGTGAATAGGGCATAAATTCTCCTTAAGGCTTGTCATGAGCATGTCAAGATCATAATGTTGCACGGTCGAAAATCACGACCAGGACACATAGTACTTCTCTACACACGGATCAAGCATGTGTACATGAACTAACTAGATAGATTCCTTAACGTACCCCCTAGGCCTAATGATGGGCTAGCATGCTCACAATGTCGAAACTAATGGAAAAGAAAGGAACGTATAATAATTTGTTGGAGAAGTAATTCATAATCACATTACATACTACATGTATGAGATCCCACATTAAAAATGTAGTTCAATGAGATAAACACATAATACTAGTTTCATACCTATCATGACATAAATTTCTTATGAGACGTACATATATATTCATGGTATTTCATTCATGTTTTTAATACATAGTACATGATGGTATCTCACATGGTACAAACATAATCATATTAACATAACAATCATAATCGAATACCATTTAGAAACATAATCTATAAAATTTGGCAATAATGTTCTTTAAGAAATTCTTTATTTCTGCACATTCTTCCTCAAAACAGAAGTTCATAAGCTCCACCTGCACTTTGAAGAAAACAATCCACCATCACTTCTAAATCTATCTTCCAATATTCCATGTTAAATCTACCTATGACCATGGCACATGGGTTTTATTTATTTTCTTAGATTTAAGCTAGAATAGAATGTTTTTAATTTAAACGTTTAATTATTTTATTTAGTCTTTTGTTGTGTCGTTTTTAGAGGTGTTTGCAAAACACGTAAGTCCATGGTTATATTTTAAGATAGAGGTGATCTTTTATGAAAATTTAAATGAAGTATTTCTGCATTCAACGTTTATGATATGTATACAGTTACGATCTTAAATTAAGTAAAAAAATTTAAGTCGTTACACATGCTATAATTTACCTCATTCAACAGTGAGAGATGCTCCATTATCTTCCGATGTAAAACTAAGGATCATTTTGCTCGCCTTTACTACCCTGATACATTCATCAACATCTATGCACTTATACATAGAACACAATAATTTTTCAAGAACAAGAAGCAGTGAAGAACTGATATGTTACCATTGTTGAGGATTTTGGTAGTCAGATGCTGAATCGCCAAAGCTAATAACAAGCATGTCTGTGTTCACAAGACCAGGATCAAGTGCTATAATAGCCATTCCTTTAGGCAGCTCCAAAGCTATGGATTTGGTCAAGCCCTCAATTGCCCATTTAGAGGCACAATACGGAGAAAACTGTTGGGATATGGCTCACAGTCCAAATATGTCAAAACAAATAAAAAAAAAAAGCACAAAGAACAACTTAATAGAAACTTTTGGAACAAAGAAACCTTAAACACTTAGCTTTTTAATTCTCTTTGTTGCGATAAAAAGAGCATACACCTCATTACAGCGGTGAAGACAATAACTAGCTTTCTAGACTTTCTCCTCAAGTTAAGAATCTTCCTAATTGAAGCACAAAACTTGTCCACAAACATTCAACTACTACCAATTCCCCCATAGTTGCTCCCTAAGTTAATAACTTATTGTACTAAATCTATTGACAATTCTGTTAAGGTTACTCCATAAGTTAGTAACTTGTTCTACTAAGTCTACTAAAAATTCTCCTAATGTTACTTTATAAGTTCATAACTTGTTCTACTTAATCTACTAAGAATTCTCCTAAAGTTTCCGTATAAGTTAGTAACTTGTTCTACTCAGTCTATTAATAATTCTCCTAAAGTTACTTTATGAGTTAGTAACTTGTTCTACTAAGTCTACTAATAATTCTCCTAAATTTACTTTATGAGTTAGTAACTTATTATACTAAGTCTACTAACCATTCTCCTAAATTTACTTGTTTTACTAAGTCTACTAATAATTCTCCTAAATTTACGGTATAAGTTAATAACTTGTTCTACTAAGTCTACCAATAGTTTAAGTTAGTAACTTGTTCTACTAAGTCTACTAACAATTTTCTTAAAAGTTACTATATAAGTTAGTAACGTGTTCTACTAAGTCTACCAATAATTCTCCTAAACTTACTGTATAAGTTAGTAACTTGTTCTACTAAGTATACGAACCATTCTCCTAAAGTTACTTTATATGTTAGTAACTTGTTGTACTAAGTCTACTTAGTTACTAGCAATTCTCCTAAAATTACTATATAAATTAGTAACTTATTCTTTTAAGTCTATTGACAATCCTCCTAAAGTTACAATAAAAATTAGTAACTTGGTCTACTCAGTCCACTAACAATTCTCTAATAACTTGTTCTTAATAATTCTCAGTTATAACTTGTTTTACTAAGTTAACCATTTTCCTAAAGTTATGGTATGAGTTAATAACTTGTTCTACTGGCTCAAATTTATTAGCTTCAAACCCATTTTATACTTGTCAAAAAGCTACAAATTTTGGGTACCTACCATGGGAGCACCATTTCTTCCCCACATCGAAGAGAAGTTAACAATAATTCCTTTTCCTCCTTGGGTCATCAGAGGAATGAAATGCCGAAGAACATTGGCTGTCCCTTTTACATTCATATCAATCACAGAATCAAACACATCTTCAGGAATCTCCCAAAACTTGGAGTTTTCATTAATCACAGCTGCGTTGTTTACTGAAACAAGAATAGATTTGTACTTAAATATGGGAATGAACTATCAAAGTCCCTTTGAAAATGAAGAACATGGAATACCAAGGATATCAGGAAGGAGATCTCTCTCCAAGACAGCCTTAAATAGCTCCTCAACGCTACCATTTGAGGCCTACAAAAAGAGTCCAATTTTGAAGGTGAAATAAACCGTGGTTTATGGAAACAAATGAAAAGGAAAAGGAAAAGGAAACCAACCACGTCGGTGATTTGGAGTAAGTGGGTGTGAGAAGAGGAAGGGGAGAGTGCGGCGAGTTCCTTTTGAAGAGAGTGGAGGGCATTGGGAGTACGAGCGCAGCCAATGATAGTGTGGCCCCGCTTTGCCAATGATAGCGCTAAGGCTCGCCCTAACCCTCTGCTCACCCCTGTGATCAGAATTGTGAGGGGTTGAAATTCGTCGCCTTTGTCCATATTTGTTCCTCCGAGATGGTGAAGCGATCCGATTTTTTGATCTGAAAATATGAGATTTGGAAGTGTTTTGTTGTTATTGATAAGGTTGTGAGATGTTGGGGTTAGAGGCTGTGTTATGACCACGTAGACAGACAATTTTTTTTTTTTTTTTTAAGGGTACTTCTCTCTTTTACATGCAATTCGCACGTATACATGAACCTACTAGATGGGTTTATTAACGTACCTCTAGTATTGACTATGGGGTAATGTTGGTTTATAGTATTTCTCTACCTATGTTTATGATTTGTGGAACCTAGTTTTCATGAGAGTTGCATGAACTTTTTTTTTATTTTTTTTTTTTGTAGGGTATTTCTCTACCCATGGCTCATGACTAGTAGGACATAAACTTCATGATAATCTTTTATATATGGTTCATGCACGTGCACATAAACTCACTAGTTGGTGTTAAGGATAGTTGACCGTTCATTATAGATATTTGCCTTACATTACGGGTTACCATATTTGCCCTTTTATTAAATGCAAATATATTGTATTCATTTATTATTCTTTCTTTTTATCGCTATTTCCTTATTATTTGTAATTTACCTTATTTCTGTATTCTGATTATAAATAAGAGAACTCTCACCACCATTTGGGTGTGGTGGATTAATCAAACATTCACATGGTATCAGAGCCCTTTCGGTTTAACGACTCTGATCCTTTCTTCTCTATGGCTTCTGAATCTTGTTATCATCTTCTTCCTTTCAATACTCTAATTCATATGATCACCATCAAACTTTCTTCCTCCAATTATCTTCTTTGAAAAAGCCAACTTCTCCCTCTCCTTGAGAGTCAAGACATGTTGGGCTATGTCGATGGAACTATGGTTCCACCACCTCGCTTTGAACCAGAAACCTCCTCAACATTCAACCCCAAATATTTGGCATGGAGAGCAGCCGATCAACGACTTCTCTATCTCCTACTCTCCTCTCTCACTGAGGAAGCTATGGCTGTTGTCGTTGGTCTCTCTACTGCACGTGATGTTTGGCTTGCGTTGGAAACTACGTTCAACCATCAGTCAAAAGCTCGTGAATTGAGACTCAAGGATGACTTGCAGTTGATGAAACATGGCACAAAACCTGTTGCTGAGTATGCCCGTGCCTTCAAAAAAATTTGTGACCAACTTCATGCCATTGGCAGACCCGTCGAGGACATTGATAAAGTGCACTGGTTCCTTCGTGGACTCGGCACCGAATTTTCAGTTTTTTCTACTGCTCAGATGGCTCTCACCCCTATCCCCTGTTTTGCAGATCTAGTCTCTAAAACTGAAAGTTTTGAGTTGTTCCAACGCTCCCTTGAGTCCTCTGACTCCACTCCTACAGCATTCACAGCCACTAATCGTGGTCGCACCCATGGAAGTCACCCTGCTTCCTTTACCAACCAGCGAGGTCGTTCTTATTCTCACAAAAACAACTCTTCTAATCGAGGACGAACCCACTCAAGTCAGGGTCGTCGACCACCTCATTGCCAAATATGCCGCAAAGAGGGCCATTATGCTGACCGCTGCAACCAACGGTATGTTCGACCTGATTCTTCTCATGCTCACCTTGCTGAAGCCTTTAACACGTCATGTTCTATTGCTGGACCCGATGCTGCTGATTGGTTTCTGGACACTGGAGCTTCGGCCCATATGACTGCCGACCCATCAATTCTAGATCAGTCTAAAAATTACACGGGTAAGGACTCTGTGATCGTAGGAAACGGTGCATCCCTACCCATTACCCACACCGGTACTCTTTCTCCTGTTCCAAATATTCACTTATTAGATGTCTTGGTTGTCCCTCACCTCACTAAAAATCTTCTTTCCATAAGTAAATTAACGTCTGATTTTCCTCTCTCCGTTACATTTACTAATAATCTTATTACTATCCAGAATCATCAAACAGGAAGGGTGGTGGCAACCGGTAAAAGAGATGGAGGGCTATATGTGCTGGAGCGTGGCAACTCTGCTTTTATTTCAGCCCTTAAAAACAAATCTTTACGTGCTTCATATGATTTATGGCATGCTCGTTTGGGTCATGTGAATCATTCTGTTATTTCTTTTTTAAATAAAAAAGGTCATCTTTCTCTTACGTCTTTATTGTCTTCTCCATCATTATGTAATACTTGTCAGCTTGCGAAAAGTCATCGATTGCCTTATTCCCGCAATGAACGTAGGTGGTCTCATGTGTTAGATCTTATTCATTGTGATCTTTGGGGTCCTTCTCCCGTCAAATCAAATTCGGGTTTTCTTTATTATCCTATTTTTATTGATGATTATTCTCGATTCACTTGGTTTTACCCTTTAAAATTTAAATTTGATTTTTTTGATATTTTTCTTCAATTTCAAAAATTTGTGGAAAATCAATATTCTTCTCGTATCAAGGTATTTCAAAGCGATGGTGGTACCGAATTTACTAGTACTTGTTTCAAAACTCATTTACATAATTCTGGCATCCACCATCAACTCTCTTGTCCATATACACCTGCTCAAAATGGTCGTGTTGAGAGAAAACATCGTCATGTGACTGAGACTGGCTTGGCCCTTCT
>NW_019272150.1:21804-183977 GCF_002738345.1 Cucurbita maxima | reverse complement strand
CAACCTCTTTCCACTATTCCTATTTCAAATTTCTTGGAACCACATCTTCATCATATTGATTCATCCCCCCCTACCACTTCATCACCGCACATTCCTCAATCCAGTTCATCCCCGTGTGATATTTGTTCTGACCTTGTATATGAGTCTGTGCAGGTTGATACTTCTCTTGCAGGTTCCACTTTGCCACCCTCGACTTCTAATTCGACCTCTATTGAACCTCCTATTGATTTCTCTTCTTTGGGCACTCATCCTATGATCACACGCGCCAAAGCTGGTATATTCAAGACTCGTCATCCAGCAAATCTTGGTATGTTGGACTCATCTGGACTTCTCTCTGCTCTTCTTGCATCCACTAAGCCAAAAGGATTCAAATCTGCGGCTAAGAATCCTGCTTGGGTGGCTGCCATGGATGAAGAAATTCGAGCGTTACAACAAAATGATACTTGGACTTTGGTTCCTCGCCCTGCCAACACCAACATCGTGGGCTCTAAATGGGTGTTTCGTATTAAATATTTGCCCGATGGATCCGTCGAGCGTTTCAAGGCTCGTCTCGTTGCCAAAGGTTATACTCAGGTTCCTGGTCTTGACTACACTGAAACTTTCAGTCCGGTTGTCAAAGCTACCGCTGTCCGTGTTGTGCTTTCTATTGCAGTCACAAATAAATGGCCTCTTCGACAACTTGATGTCAAGAATGCTTTTCTCAATGGAACGCTTATTGAACGTGTTCATATGGAACAACCTCCTGGGTATGTTGATCCTCGATTTCCTTTGCATGTTTGTCTATTAAAGAAAGCTCTCTATGGCTTAAAGCAAGCTCCTCGTGCTTGGTTTCAGCGTTTTAGCTCATTTCTTCTCACACTTGGG
The DNA here is from genome assembly GCF_002738345.1 of Cucurbita maxima. Lineage (NCBI taxonomy): Eukaryota > Viridiplantae > Streptophyta > Magnoliopsida > Cucurbitales > Cucurbitaceae > Cucurbita > Cucurbita maxima. The sequence continues at coordinate 183,113 of NW_019272150.1, read as the reverse complement.
TTTTCTTGCAGTCGCGCTGACACGTCCCTTTTTGTCTTTCATCAGCAATCTAACCTTATCTATTTGCTTCTTTATGTTGATGACATTATTGTTACCGACAACAACTCATCTCTTATTAACAATCTCATTTCTTGGAGTGCTAAAAAGCAACCTACTGTATCACGCTCCAGCTGTGAATTTGAGTATCGTGCTCTTGCCACAACTGCTGCTGAACTTCTTTGGGTTACACATCTTTTGCATGACCTCAAGATCCCTATTTCACAGCAGCCCTTACTCTTATGTGACAACAAAAGTGCTATTTTTTTTAGCTCTAATCCTGTTTCTCACAAGCGGGCCAAACATGTTGAACTAGATTATCATTTTCTTCGAGAACTTGTTATCGCAGGCAAACTTTGCACACAATATGTACCCTCTCATCTCCAAGTTGCTGACATCTTCACAAAGAGTATTTCTCGACCTCTCTTTGAATTTTTTAGATTCAAGCTTCATGTTCGTTCAAATCCGACGCTCAGCTTGCGGGGGGGTGTAAAGGATAGTTGACCGTTCATTATAAGGCAAATATCTAGATATTTGCCTTACATTACGGGTTACCATATTTGCCCTTTTATTAAATGCAAATATATTGTATTCATTTATTATTCTTTCCTTTTATCGCTATTTTCTTATTATTTGTAATTTACCTTATTTATGTATTCTGTAAATGATTATAAATAAGAGAACTCTCACCACCATTTGGGTGTGGTGGATTAATCAAACATTCAGTTGGGTTTATTAAAATACCCTTTGGCCTGAGTATAGGGTAGGATTGGATCCTAGTATTTCTCTATACATGATTCATGATCGGTGAGACCTAATTTTCATGACTGTTTCATGAGCCCTACTTTTATACTTCTATACACACGCCTTATGACTGGTGGGACAAAACTTCATAATACTTTTTTACACACGGTTCACGCATGTGCATATGAACCCACTATGTAGGTTTATTAATGAACCCCTAGGCCTGACTATGGGATAGGGTTGGATCATAATGTTTCTCTACACATGATTCATGACAATGGGATAGGGTTGGATCATAATGTTTCTCTACACATGATTCATGACTGGTAAGACCTAATTTTCATGACTATTCCATGAACTCTTTTTTTTTTTTTTTTTTGTAGGGTTCTTCTTTACCCACGACTCATGACTGGTGGAACCTAAACTTCATGATATTCTTTTACACATGGTTCACGCACGTGCACATGAACCCACTAGTTGTGTCAACTAAGACGTTGGACACCCAAGGGGAGTGGATTGTGAGATCCCAGAGGGGAAATAAACATTCATTGTAAGGGCGTGTAAACCTCTTTGAAGGGAAAGTCCAAAAATGACAATATTTGCTAGCCGTTAGCTTGAGTTATTACATGTTTGAATGACTCTAGACATGAAACTTAAACTAATATAGAATCGCAAACACATATGCTCTTTTCATTTTATATAGTCTCAAAATTAAACTATTGACTTTCTATAAGGCATTTCAAGAGTTGTAGCATAATTAACTACTATGTAAAGGTATATAATGTCTTAAAATAGAAAATACATTAATGAAACACCATAAATCTAGATTTTAATTATACACTCAAAAATTTTAACTACATAAGAACACATGAAGTCTTACTTTGGAGTAGCTTGAATCCATTGTGGTATAAATGAAGTCTTACTCTGGACGCTCCACAGGCTTGTATGACCGCTAACCAAAATTACGTCTACTTCAAAGAGATTAGGAATGCCTCAAAATGTATTATAGGGGAGGCATGGTGTCAGTTCTCTACCACCCTTAGGCCATGTGGCACATGCATGTGTCACAGTGTGGGTGGGCATTGCGAGACAAGCGTCTTAGGCATCTTCCTTAGAAATGAGTCTTTCAAGTACAGTGTCAAACATCACGGGTGTGCCAACATTGCACTCCAACTCATGTGTGAGAGTTTAGTATATGCACTCACTATTTGGTACAAAGTTCGTAAATGACATGACATGGACACAGGAGGGTTCAAGTCCCTATGAGAACCAGAATGGATGGATGTTCGAGATATCCCAATGAGATGAACGACACATGGGTTAGTTTTGTAAACATGTTTGAGCAAGCCAAGAGGGTCGAGTTGTCCCAAGATATGGGATGACATCACAATGCATGGGCCATGCTATAGGGAACCAAGATGATGATTGAGATGCGAGGTTGCACATGAGAGATATTGGCTTAGAGTAGAGGCAAGGTCGAGCCGTATGACTTGGCCTAGTGTAAGGGCAAGTCAACTAGAGTCACAAACGATTGTACATGCACGCACAGATGGCCTCTGTGGCCGAACAAGCTTGGATTCTGCACGAGTTGTGTTAGGTTGGCAAAGGAGAGGTTCTCAAAGCCACGAAGACAGTCAAAGAATGTGAATAGGGCATAAATTCTCCTTAAGGCTTGTCATGAGCATGTCAAGATCATAATGTTGCACGGTCGAAAATCACAATCAGGACACATAGTACTTCTCTACACACGGATCAAGCATGTGTACATGAACCAACTAGATAGACTCCTTAACGTACCCCCTAGGCCTAATGATGGGCTAGCATGCTCACAATGTCGAAACTAATGGAAAAGAAAGGAGCGTATAATAATTTGTTGTAGAAGTAATTCATAATCACATTACATACTACAAGTATGAGGTCCCACGTTAAAAATGTAGTTCAATGAGATATACACATAATACTAGTTTCATACTTATCATGACATAAATTTCTTATGAGACATACATATATATTCATGGTATTTCATTCATGTTTTTAATACATGGTATATGATGGTGTCTCACACGGCATAAACATAATCATATTAACATAACAATCATAATCGAATACCATTTAGAAATATAATCTATAAAATTTGGCAATAATGTTGTTTAAGAAATCTTTATTTATGCACATTCTTCCTCAAAACTGAAGTTCATCACTCAAGCTCCACTGCACTTGAAAAAAACAATCTACCATCACAATCGATCTTTTAAACTATATTTCATGTTATAATCTATGATGGTAGGTCCCATCATTACATTCTCATATTCTTGCATTTAATCTTAATAGTGAGATCACTTAATAGTAGATTTACAATTTGGGACACTCACAGCTGTTTCCTCACAATACAATAATAATCCCTCTCAAGAATAAGATGAAGACAAATAAACTTGTAATGTTGGAGAGAGCAACAAACAATGGAGACTTTGAACAAATGAGGATTGGAGAATTTATGGAAGTTGTGTATTTAAAATGTGGGGAATGAGGAATGGAGAATTTATGGAAGTTGTGTATTTAAAATGCTCCGAAGTTGATGAGTTTATATAAAGAGGAAAAGTGACAAAATGTAGGAATTAATATTGACCATTGGATTGTGTTAGGAATAATGGAAGGTGGAGATTAAAAATAAATAAATAAGAAAAATTTTCAAATTCATTTATTTAAAATTTTTAATATAATATAATAATAATAAAAAATTACGTGAGTAAAATTTTCAAATTCATTTATTTAAAATTTTTAATATAATATAATAATAATAAAAAATTACGTGAGTAAGGATCAAATGAAAATTCAAAATTTATTATAAATATAATAATATAATAATAATAAAAACAATGTGAGTAACACCAAAATTTTAAAATATAATAATATATTTCAAAATTTTAAAATATAATAATATAATAATATAATATAATAATAGTAAAAATTGATGCGATTACGGTTAGATTCAAATTTATATTTTGTAAAAATAATTTTATTTAGAAATATAATAATAAGAAAAACTCCACCATTTGTTACTCTTCCAAAATTATAAATCTCATACTTTGATATATTTTGATTTGTCCATCATTTTGATTTTGCTGTCATATCATCACGTTGGGTATGTTGTCTCGACTGTAATTTCTTCGTTTTAGCTTTGATTTAAGTAATTGAAAAGTCGTTGAAATCGTTATTCCCGACCTTTGTGGACATTTCAAAATACTGAAAATAGTTAATAATGAAAAGTAGGTTTGTTATCATCAAAACAATAATCAAGTAATTGATTGAAATTAATTAAAGTGAGATCAAGGGCCAAAAAGTCAACAACTATGTGCTAAATAACGTGAATTATGAATTTCATAGATTATGAATTATCGATTTTTAGTTTCAACAACTATGTGCTAAATAACGTGAATTATGAANTTCATAGATTATGAATTATCGATTTTTAGTTGTCACCTATAGTAGATATGGGTGGTCATAGTGAGTATACTACTATTGTACCACGTCAGGGGTGCCTAGTGGAGAGAGTCATGGCCTTTTACTGATCTATACTCGATAGGGGTGTAAGATAGGTAGTTTTGCCTAGTGGAGAGAGTCATGGCCTTTTACTGATCTATACTCGATAGGGGTGTAAGATAGGTAGTTTACTAACCTAGCCCGATGGGGTGTAGTGGCAAGTAGTTATTGATTCTCAAGAACAGGTAGTTTATGTCAAGCACCACTATGGGAAATCCTCTGATTTTGAGCTCAGTAGGTTAATAGGTATGGAAAATCCAAGTCAATGAGAATCCTTAGGGTCTCCTCTTGAAACTGCAATAGATTTTATTAGAGACAGCTCCGAGAATAGGATTAAGTCCGACAAGAGCCTACAAGTAGGTTGTTTACTGAGAATTTTTATACTCATCCCATGTTATTTCGATTTTTCAGGTGTTAAGTAGATTGATAACGATGGCAGGAACATGCAGAGCCGTGCGGCGGCTGCAGAGGAGACCCTTAGATCGAGTCCTCTTTTTTTATGTCGTTTTAATATTTTTTTAAGGTTTATTTTGGGAAGACTCAGTGCTATTTTGAACTTATTTTTTATGTGACTCCAGATCTTATTATGTTTTGAAAACTATTTTAAATTTTAATACTTATCTAGAAACTTTAATTTTCTTATGTCTTCCCTTTTATAAAATGGAAATGTTGTAAGGCTTTTACCCTTGAGTCCATGTGGCAATTCGTGATTCAATGAGCAGTCGTTACACACACGACCAAAAACCAACACGTTATGTATGCATTCGTACATAACGTGTTAGAGAAGTAATCTATGATTCTTTTTCATCATTTTCACTCTTCACATTGGTTTATGTCCTAAATATGCTCCTATGACTTTCAAATTGTATCATTATTCTATGATATTAGGCCCTTTCTAAAATTTAATGTACAACGGATATCATCTGAACCACCGACCACACCTTGACACCCTTAAGTACAGATTCTTGCAAAAGTTCCAATCATTCTTAAAAGCTAACACAGGAAGGGACCTACCCAAAAAAATTTAGAGACTTTTGAGCTTGGAAAGAACATGAACGAAGCCCCAAACACAAACAAGCAAGTAAATAGCTATTCATGTTATTTCTTAACCTAGTAATTTGTAAATTCTCTTGGTCACATCATCTATGTATGTTATATTAATAACAAAATTTTTATAAATTACACCTATTAAATATTCACAAGGACGATTACAAGTATAGAATATTCTTAGTTTTTTAAATAACTTTAAAAGTAAGAGATGAGTTGGATTGTAACCTTATTTTCGTGTTGATCAAATTATCAAACTAAAAAAAATTATTTTTCAAAAATTCAACTTAAAAATTAGAATTATAATATAATTTTTTTATCTTTATTATTTTCGGAGAAGTTATAATTTAATCTGAAAAAAAAAAAGAAAAGAATTTATAATTTACTGACTGCACATGCCTCCTTCTCGTGACGGCTACCAATAAACCCTTCTTCCCATTCGTTCCGGACGCTCTCTGTTAAACCCCATTCCTCTGGTTTTCCCCTTTTTGTTTGGAATCTTTGCTGCCCGCTATCTCTTTCTTCATCCCCTTTGTGCTGCGATTCTTCGTTTGTTCTCTTCTTTCAGCTGCCCTATTGATACGCTTTGTTTGTTTAGGTTTAACGATTTACTAAATTGGTCCAACAATTCACGACCTCTGTACTTCATAGCAGAAGATGGGGCCTGCATCAAAGAGGTCGAAAAAATCACAAGAAAATGAGAGTGAGTCTGAAGATTTTGAAGACATGCATGATTTGGAACTTTCGGTAAGTCGTTATGGTTTTTGAGAGTGAGTCTGAAGATTTTGAAGACATGCATGATTTGGAACTTTCGGTAAGTCGTTATGGTTTTGGTAAGAGGAATTTGTTTTCTTTAAATTTATAGCTTGTTTAATTGAGCTTTTGTGAGTTATGGTTTTGGTAAGAGGAATTTGTTTTCTTTAAATTTATAGCTTGTTTAATTGAGCTTTTGTGACTAGACTGAGGAAGAGGAATACTTCAGCGTCGAAGATGGAAATTCAGGAGATGAAGAAGACGTAGAGGAGGATGATGAGGAGGATGAAGTAGAAGAGGAAGATGGAGAGGAGGACGGAGATTGGAGTGGTAGAGGAGGATGATGAGGAGGATGAAGTAGAAGAGGAAGATGGAGAGGAGGACGGAGATTGGAGTGACGAAGAAGAAGCAGGTGGTGTGCAAAATGATGACCAAAAAGATGCAGATATGGAGGAACTTGAGAAAGAATATATGCATCTTCGTCACCAGGAGCAGTAAGAAATTGTTAAATTCTTTTCATTGCTTCCTTTTACCCTTCATAAATCACTGCATGTTAGAGAAAATTATGAACGAATGCGTAAATTGTAGCCCTTCTAATTTCTCTTTCAGATCACTGCATGTTAGAGAAAATTATGAACGAATGCGTAAATTGTAGCCCTTCTAATTTCTCTTTCAGACTTCAAAATTGCATAGATATTGATTTTTTAAAGCCCACACTTCAAGTTTCTTGTGTAAATCATCTTTTTCATCAAAATTAATTATAGCAGAAACTATTAGTTAAATATTTTCCTGTGTTCATTGTAAAGTTCTAGTCTCCTTTATTCTTAGGATCTTCCGGCATGTTTGAGAGTGACCAAAATTACTTTTGTTGGTTATTTTGAGCATAACCAAAATATGCCATGTAATAACTTCAAGTAATGTTTGTTTTTTTGCATTCTCAACTTTTGATGTGTAGTTCTATTGAATTTTATCATCGTTTTCATTTTTGGTACGCTCCAATTATTGTTTGAATCAGAGACATTTTGAAGAATTTGAAGCAACATAAGGATGAAGATCTTCTTAAAGGCCAAGCAGTGAAGAATCAAAGGGTATGCCACTTTTTCTATGCTTTGATTTCATGTTTTACTGAATAGGTTTGATTTTATGTGCAATGGAATAGAATTGACGAAGTTCTATTGTATTTTACAGTTTGGTGGACTATTTAATGTTCTCACAATATTTCCTTTCTGGTTTTAGGCTTTATGGGACAAAAGTCTTGAGCTTAGATTTTTGCTTCAAAAGGCATTCTCCAACTCAAATAGATTGCCAAAGGTAGCTAACTATCATTCTTGACATCTAGTTTCTGTTATATTTTCAAGTGAAAGTTTTGTTCAAAATAGTTTATGATTGTGCAGGAGCCAGTTAAGTCTTCATTTTGTAAATTAGATAAGGATGTTGAGGTGGCATATTCAGATTTGATCACATCGTCAAAGAATACTTTAAATTCTTTATTGGAACTACAAGAGGTGTAATTTTTCATATAACATTGTACCTTCTATCTATGATGCTCATGGCTGGTATCTCTTATTTAACTCGGTGGTTCTCTTTTACGACAGGCTTTACTTGAAAATAATAAGCATATCGTCCAAGCTACCGATGGTATGGAAACTTTCATCTCTGTATCTTGTATACTACATAAATTTTATCATGCATAGCCTGCTGAGATGGAGAAGTGGGCATTAACTTTGATGGGATTGTTGGGTTCACTTACTGTGTATCCTTTCTTAAATAGGAGCTCAGATTATTCTTATGGCAGTGGGCTTGTTAGGGTCAATTATACACAGTTAATCTATTGTTGGAAGTTATGCTGGGCATTATTATTATACTTTTATGGTTTGTTAGTGCTAGTGCCACCATTTGTTTCCAGAAATCTTTACATCTTGAAATTATTTAAGACAACCGTGTTTCTTGTGGACCTGTGAGATACCTCCAGAGCTTTTTCTTTTTGTACTCGTGATAACAAAAGCGTTTGTTGCATGTGTGAACCATTAATAGTGGCGCATGAGTTAACATTGACTGAGCTTTTCTTTTTTTTTTCTGGCCACTTCAATCCTCCTTCTATAGGCCATCCTGGAGTATCAGCTAACCGTTTGGAGTCTTCCAAAACCGTAGATGCTCAAAATCATAATGATGAAGATTGGTCCCAAGTTGCTCATATGTATCAAAGGTGCTCCTCTTTCTCTGAACAAAGCACCATTATGCTCGACTTATATTCACCTTTTCTGAAAATTATAGTTACATATTTTTTTAGACAGTATAGATTAATCAAACAATTTTGCTGAAGGATTAGGATGTGCAGTGGTCTAAGACAATTGTGAACAAATAGGGCATTATATGTTGATATATGCTTTTATATGGCAGAGAAGCAACCTCTGTACTTTTTGTCTTCGCTGTTGCAGACTTGATGTTATATTTGACTGACTTAAGCAAAAAGCTTTTGTTCTTCTTTGTTCAATTTCCTCACTGAATCATGCCGTCTCTCTCCCCAACAATTGTAGAGGAACATTGAAATAAGACTGAAGTAAAGATGAAAATATGAATAGTTAGACTTCCAAAGATGGAAGTAAGGGAGACGGGAATGTATTTAGTGATGAATGATTTAATTTATCAGGTCTTTGCTATTTGATTTTGTAGTTCATCTTTTAAACCAGAATATTAAATGAAAACAAACTGCTTTCGAATGGGCTCTTCATCATGAGCCATTTGTTTTATTCTTTCGTTCTTATGTGTCTGTGTCAATGTGAGATCCCACATCGGTTGAAGAGGGGAACAAGCATTCCTTATATGGGTGTGGAAACCTCTCCCTAGTAGACACGTTTTAAAACTGTGAGGCTGACGGCAATACGTAATGGGCCATTGCGGACAATATCTACGAGCGGGGGGCTTGAGCTGTTACAAATGGTATCAAAGCCAGACACCGAGCGGTGTGCGAGCGAGAACGCTGGCCTCTAAGGGGGTGGGCTGTTACAAATAGTATCAGAGCCAGACACCAAGCGGTGTGCCAGCGAGGATGCTAGGATCCCAAGGGGGGTGGATTGTGAGATCTCACATCGGTTGGAGAGGGGAACAAGCATTCCTTGTATGGGTGTGGAAACATCTCCCTAGTAGACGCATTTTTAAACCGTGAACTTGACGACTATTCATAGTGGGCCAAAGCGGACAATAACTACTAGCGTTGGGCTTGGACTATTACATTTTATAACCCACTAAAGTAGCTTCACTTTTTCAAGTGTTTCTTTCTCGGAAATTATTTAACTGGTTGCCTTCAACTCTCTTCATGACTGTGTATGAAGATTTTAAATGATGATTATAAATGAATATTACCTGAGGATTTATGTAGCTTCTAAGGAATGGATGTTGAGAAAGACATACACGTTGGTAATATTGCAGGATAGGAGCTTTCAGAGACAAGTCAATTGACAAATGGCATAGGAAAACACAAGTTACAACAGGTGCTGCAGCTATTAAAGGAAAATTGCAGGCCTTTAATCAGGTCAGGTCCTGCATGCTACGTATCCTTCCTTGCTTGCTTGCTTGCTTTGTGTGAGAAATTACAATACTAAATTATTATGTTGATGGTAACAGAATATTAGTGAACAAGTAGCTTCATATATGAGAGATCCAAGTAGGATGCTTAATCAGATGCAGCTAAGGAGATCAACCGTGCACGTATTTGGGACGGTAATAACAAGCAACTGGTTATTCTACAGTATTCGGTGCCCTTTCTCCTAATGCTGCCAATGCTAATGCTTTTATTGCTATTTTGCATGGTGATGACAGGTTCTTACCGAAGCCGAGAGCAAGGAGCAGGTAATACTGTCTGTTTATGTTTCTTTCTTTCGATATGCCTCAGAAATTTTAATGTTTCTTTATTCTTAACTTCACTGTGGTTAGGAAGCACAAACTGAAGGAGGAGATCCTGAACTTCTGGAGGACTCTGAATTCTATCAGCAATTATTGAAGGAATTCTTTGAGACGATTGATCCAAATTCATCTGGTACGGATTCTCATGTCACACATGCTTTGAGCTTAATTTTAAAATAAAATTGAATTACCATGAAAAAGAACTATATAAGAAGTGTGGATGTTGATAGTTGGGGTGAATGTGTGAACAGAGACGGCGTTTTATGCATTGAAAAAGATGCAAACGAAGAAGAGGAAGATAGTCGATCGGCGAGCGTCGAAGAGTCGTAAGATAAGGTGGGAGTTTGATCATTTTGGGTTGGTATTTTGATTGTTGGTATGATAATATTGATTCGATTCGATTTGAATACTTGTTGTAGATACAATATCCACGAAAAGATCGTGAACTTCATGGCTCCTATGCCTGTGGATCTTCACCAAGCCACTCCCAAACTAGTCAACAACATTTTTGGTTTGAAACAACACAAGTCGGCTGGATCTTCACCAAGCCACTCCCAAACTAGTCAACAACATTTTTGGTTTGAAACAACACAAGTCGGCGGCTACTACCACTGCTGTTTAGCGCATCTGTTCCGCCCTACATTTTTGTACTTTTTTCATGTTACTTTTTTATTCAGCTCCTTAGATCTTTACACTACAATTACGAAGTTCATGAGTATGTTATAAACGTTTTCGTTTGAGTTAGAAAGTTTTGTTCACCTCTAATCCAATGCGTGGAAATAACAATATTATACATCTTTGTCTATTCCTTTATTTTCTCTGAGAACTTGACATTTTATAGATATTTTTATCGACGTTACTGTACCATAAAAATTGAAATATTTGAGTACAATATTGACATTTTATAGATATTTTTATCGACGTTACTGTACCATAAAAATTGAAATATTTGAGTACAATATTGACATTCTTTAGTCTAGGTTTGACTAGGACATCAGCCAAGCCTTTGATACCATAATAAAAAAACATAATTCAAATAAAAGGTTATTATAAATGATATTTAAATACAATTTTGAATTGCATTTTGTAAGAATTTTTCAGGTGTAATTATATTTTATCAATGATGGTTAGAGTTTGTAGCATTCGTGTTAAAAAAAAATTATCAGACATTAGGAGGATTTTTGGTATTATTGAGATAATTATTATAAAAAATATATTTCATATTCTTTCTTTCCAGTGTCAATTATGCTATTTGAGTATTCTATATGAGTATTCTAAAATTATCGTAGTTCCTTCACCTATTTCGAAGACTATTTCGACATCAATATACTCTAATAAAAAAGATCAGATCCTTCCCTAAACCAGAACAAGGAAGAAAGCCGAAAGTGAGCTCTTAGGGTCATTCCATCAAATATTTGAGAAGTTCGTAGCGAGGCGATAGATTTCACTTCTATAGTTGCCTCTCCAGCTGTTGCAAACACTGAGCGAGACAAGTAAGAAACGCACAACCTAAGGAAGACAAATTAGGAACGCGAAGGCCTTTCTTTTTCGAAAGGAGACATTTTTCAAATCACATAGTGGGTTAGTATCTCTTTTGAATATATCCAACTTTAACTAATTAATGGTCAATAAATCAGAACAAAACATATATTGAAAAGGTAACTAAATATATAAATAATGAAGCAACCCATTCCAATAAATCAGAACAAAACATATATTGAAAAGGTAACTAAATATATAAATAATGAAGCAACCCATTCAAATCTTTCATGCATTACAAGAAATTTAACTTGCATGACCAGGAAAAGAAAGAAAAATAAAAAGTGGAAAAACAAGATTGACAAATCAGCACCAGGAAGGATGGAAGTTTCCTAAATGAAGAAGAAATTATTACTCAAGGAAGGTTATGAACATACACAAGTACTCAGTACACTCAGACAAATACCCAACTATAGTGATGATACAGAAAGTAATGAGCCTCTTCTTGAATCTTTAACCATCCGAATTGCAGTCTGAGCCGAAGACTCGACTCGACTCGTGATCAAGACTTTAAATCACAAAATCCAAGATTTCATGAACAGTATAAACAAAAACTCATTCATCTCGTGTTCTTGGACGAATCCCCAAACCATTTCTGATATTAGCTCCTACTTCCATCACGTCTTCAACCTGATATAACACAACACACCAAACCCACAAATTTGTATTCATACACTTTACTTCAGCAAGAATTTCTTCTACAAACATACTTTTTCTTACACAAATCAAGATCAAGCCCCTGATTTTGTGTGAGGAATGACAATAATGGCTTCATTCGGATCATCCATAAGAGCAACAAGAAATCAGAAAACTGCTTAAACACATTTTGATAGTGATTTACAAACGCAGTAAGAAAATTTCTACAAAGGCAATGAACTGAAACTGATCTGAAAATAATTTCTCTTCCACTACCCAATAACAGCAACCATTATAAGGCAATGAACTGAAACTGATCTGAAAATAATTTCTCTTCCACTACCCAATAACAGCAACCATTATTAGATTGGATGAAAACAATGCTCGTTACTTAAGTTCTTTTATAAGTTCACTCTATCATGACATCAATGCTCAAATCATGTAAAAAAATTTCTAAATTCAATCAAGAATATACCTGAATTTCACAGCAATATCAAGCCAAGGGAGAAAATGCTCGAAATTAACAGCAAGATTATTAATATCAGCTGCAAAGAATCCAACACAACCTAAAAATCTAAAACCTACAAAAATATTTTTCTTCTTAATCAATGGACGCCAATTCTGATTCGATCAATTGTTTCCAGTTTCAGTGTTTCGATCAAATTGAGTGTTAAAAACTAAACAAAATGTCCTTCTAGACATTAACCAAATTCACCACATGCGACGAATAAAATTTGGCTTGAGAGTTAATTCTTCAGAGGACGACACAAGTTCAAAGCCAACTTAATCAGAGTTGCGCAATTAACCTCTAACGCAATCCAAATCAGGGGGAGGGAGGGAGAAGAAATGAAACTACTAGATGCAGAATAGGAAAGAAGGTGAAGTAAACCTTGTGGATGCCGGCGGCCTTTAAGGAAGCGATGGCGGACGAGGAGGCAGCGCCGACGAAAAGCGAAGCAACGGCGAAGGCCTTAAAGGGCATGAGGCTAGAATCGCCGATAACTCCTCGCCGAAAAGAGGCGATACCCCAACCAAGCTGCGTTGCGCCGGCCAAGGCCCACCACCAATGGGCGTTACTACCACCGTCGCTTCCTCCGTTCTCCACCATCTCTCTTTCCCTGCTTTCGCCTTTCTCTTTTCCCCATTCTGTCGCCGTCGCCGTCAACGATTTAGAACCCGTGTGGACCATTGTAAATGGGCCTGATCCTGGGCCTAAACTTTCTGATTGAGGCCCAAATTCTTCTGATATAGCCCAAATTCTCGCTGCTATTTTCTGGTATCATTTAAATATAAGTTTAATCCCTCCCCTAAACTTTAAATATTTCTTCAAATTTTAAAAAATTTAATTTAATAGAGCCTTAAATTTTAAAAAATATTACATATTTAATTGTTTTAAAATTTTAATTAATTTATTAGATATAAAATTGAATTTCAATTTTCAATTTTATGTCCAATTAATCTATAAATTTTTTAAAATTTTACATTCCAAAATTTGCTATTCATTTAGTTAAAAAACATATTATATATATAAAAAAAATTAAAAGTTCATGTTAAATATTTTTTAAAATTCATAAATTAAATAGACATAAAAGTTAAAATATAAACTTGTAATTTACTATTTTTATTAATTTTCATGTAATTTTCAGTAATATTTTATAAATTAATTTTTAAAGTTCTGCCAAACCTTTTATTTAATTTTCATGTAATTTTCAGTAATATTTTATAAATTAATTTTTAAAGTTCTGCCAAACCTTTTATTTTCATTTTGTCTTCGTTTGGACAATTTTTGGTATATTTTCTTTTTTAGTTTCTTTTTTTTTTTTCTTAAAGCTTTAGAATCTCATGCTACCAAAAAAAGTGTCGACTTTAAATTTTATAATAATTTTTTCTTCAAAAGAAAAAAAAAAAACCATTAATACTTTAAAATTATATATTTTCGCCTTTTTCTTTTCTCTTTTTTTTTCGTGGGTCAATTTTTAAAAATATGCAATATCCCATAATTATTTGGGGGGAAAAAAGAAATTTTAATAATTTTTTTTCTCGTTTATTCTATGAAAAATATTTATTAAAAAGAAATGAGATGAAATTGTGATTTTTTTATATTAAATAAATAATAATTAAAGATGATTTGGAGATGGGGGAAGGCGCGTGGGGAAAGAGTATCCAATGATTGTTGACTGTCTGGAGAAGGAGAAACAAGTCAACACACACGTGTGCAATGATGGGACCATGTGTTGTCCCCTCCTGCACGTGACCCCCACTCCTCCTTCCCCACCTTATCTCTCTCCTCTCCCCCACTGGACTTTCAACTTTCCCCTCACGCGCCGCCCACTTTAATCTTCTCTTTCCAACATGGTAAAAGTCAATTTTTTACCTTACAAAATTTTAAATCTATATAAATTCTAAATTTTTATGAAAATTATTTATTTATATTTTAAATTTAAATAAATCAATTTATTATTATTATTATTTTATTTTTATTTTTTGTTTAATAAGACTGTTGATCTTTTATTTATTTTTATGCATTTGTGTCAATTATTTGGTAGCTAATATTAACTGGGTTAAAAAAAACCTTTTAAACAAACTCTAAATTTTGGATTTGAGCAATTCAAATAGAGTTCTCAACTCAACCTAACCCTCTATTTTCAAGTTGGGTTTGGTTGAGTTATTTGATTTTTTACTGACCTATCAACAATACATATTACAGGTCACAATACATTATAAACACTAGTACAAACTTAAATATTCTTAATATTTTAAAAATTAAGGTAGGATTGGATTATAACCCTATTTTTTGGGTGGTCAAGTTGATTCGATAAGAAAAAAAATATCAACTGGTAAACTAAATTGAATCTTCAATTTTTCTAAAATTCAACCCGACTCGATCTTTATAGTTTAGGTTGAATAATCTGAATTAATCAGGTTATCAAATCATATAAACATCCCTGCTCCTAACCTTAATGTGTTAATTATTCTATCTCATATTCATTAGTCGATAACGTGTGAATTGGAAACTGGTCCACGTGGACCAGTTGAAAGCAAAAAAGTAGGTCAAATTGTATAGTTTTTATTTGTGATTGAAAAATTAAAAATATATTTTTTTTAGAAGTTGCCATGAATTAAATTTGTAATTCCTGACCAGTGACAATGACATATGCTTAGGGCTATAATTATTTGAAAAAGACAATTTCTGATACAAATTTTAAAATTTTAAAATTGTTATAAGCTTTAATTGGAGCCTGTCCATATACCAAACAACAACTTAAATTTATATCCCTTTCAAAATTTAAAAAAAAAAATACAAATAAACTTATATCTATAATTAAAAATTTAAATCATGCTGTTTTATGATTTTAGTCGCAAATATTGGGAGTGTCGATGTGACCCCATAACTCCACAAACTTGAACTATTCATCCCAAATTATTAGATTATGTTAGATATTTTTTCCGTTTGGGCTGTGTGTTGAGTTTTTTTTTATTTTTTTAAACCGAAAATTTTAAACGATCTGTAGGTTGACATTTTTTATTTGTGTTAACCTAATCCAGCGAAAAATAGAGTTATAACCTAATCCAACCCTACTTTTAAGATTATTATGAAAGTCAAGAACATTTAATGTTTTAATGTGACTGGTAAATATTTGATATTTGAGGTCTATAAAATATTACTTAAATAAAAATGAGAGGAAATAAATTTAAGAATTAAAATAAAATAAATGCTTCTTATATAAATTTTAGAAACTAAAGTATATATTTAATTATTTTATGATATAATTTCTCCCCATTTTTTTTATTATTGTTGTTAATTTTATTTTCAAACATGTGAGAGTAAAAAAAAAAAAGAAATTAATTTATAGTTCTAGATGGCGACGTATTTATTTATTTATTTATTTATATTTTTATATTTTTAAGAAGGATTTCAAATTTTGGGAAGAAGAAAAAGGAAAAAATAAATAAATAAATAAAGGTGGGCCCAGGGGAATCGGTTTCCCAAGGTTTGATTGATGGGAAAGATTAGCCTTCCATTGTAATCTAGATTCTAGAAGCTTTTCTTCAAATTGGTCCACACATTCTAGATAATAGGCTTGTGAAATAACCTTTATTTATTTATTTATTTATTTATTTATTTATTTATTATTATTATTATTATTATGACGTGATTATTTTAAAAAATACTCTGTAAGTAACTTTATTGTTGTAGTTGAAAATGCATATATAAATAATCACAGTGATACCTATCATTTAAAAACATTTCATGATCTTGAGCTTTACTTTTTAGTCTGAACAAAAATTGGATGTGTAGTATTTCTCTACACACGACCCACATACGTACACATGGACCCATTAGCATAGTCTGGACCTACCCTTCAATTAGTGCACACTCACATTATCAGTCACGGAGAGAAAAAAGGCCGCTTAATATCATAACATACGTAGATATCATAACGTATGCAGTCATCATAGCAGGAAAGTATCCCAATGCATGAGATCTTTATAACTTTAAGTCAAGCAGGTTGTACATTCGCTCTTGCATAAACATAACGAAAACTTTCGTAAGTGCATACGTGGTGTAAAATATTTCATAATCCTGAATTAATCTTGTTAACATAGTGTACATGATATGACATACAAAGGTATTATGCATCATACAACATGGAAGTCACAACAAGATCCATAACTTAACATCAAAGTCACAACGTACGTGTCTTTCATACTTAATTCAATTCACCCAACAAAGTCAATAATATGACCACTAAACTGAGTAGCTTAAGAAAAAGTCACTAATTTATCACTGAAGCAAGTACGAATCTGTGTCTTGAAATCCAAGTCAACTTATGTGAGTCAACAACATCATATTAGAATATGTTGAGGGTTTCAATCTATCTAATAATGAAACCTCTAATTTAACTTAAAATATTTTAAATTGGCTAAACAGTAGTCGTAGCAAATCAAGTGTCTTTGGAAAAGTCAACCGGCACAATCATTTGATACGTAAACTCATAAACATTAATTAAATGAGACATGTAACATGTGGAAAGTCATAAACAGTTATGAATATATAAAACTTTGCAGAATTTATTCCTTAAAAAAATGCATTAATTATGGGGTATAAAAAAATAAAAAGAATTTGTGGGGTATTATTTAATTTGAAGATTGTGAAAATGATGAGTCGCACCAATCCTTCATACTTTTTTTCATCACATTACTGCCACAATCAATTTTCCCTCATATTTATTAATTTTTATTTTATTTTTCAAATATTTTGTTTACTTTTTTAACAAATAAAATAAAGTGTTCATAAGTCATTGACTTTTTAAAGTATCTCTACCACTTCTGCTGTGTGGAAAAAAAAAACGTGTAATTTATCTAATTTGAATAAATTTCACAAGTCAACTTAACTCACCTAACTTAAAAATAAAGGGTTAGATTGAATTATTGCGTCGTTATTTTTTTAATTATTAAAAAAATCTATTTAATAAAACTCGATTATCAAATATTCACAAGTTATAATATAATGCATCACTGAGTTTAGTTACAAATTTTAAATATTTTTAATTTTTATAATAATATTAAAGTTAAAATAAACTTTATAATAATTTAAATTAGATAAGTCAGATTTTTGAGGGACGATCCCAATCTTTTGACCACAAATAAACTAAAAGAATATCAATTAATTAAAAAGTTATTCAAAATATTATATTCATTAATTTAATGGAAAAATATATTAAATTATATTTATTAGACATAAACTGACAATTTAAAATATTTGAGAATGGAATTGGAGTCCAGAAGACAAATGTTGTGATTAAATATATATTTTATTAGAAGCCATCCTCATTTTACAAACTCCACACGTGCTACCCACGTCACGCGCGTGAGGTCCATCACGTGGGCCCACCGTCATCTGAAAATCCTCTGCATATAACCAATTTGCCTCAATGCCTGTGGGCCCCATCTCCACGTGATTTTGAGTAGCACAATCATGAACTGATAATTCATTGCGCGTGGCAAGTACTCGGTCAACGAGCGGGAAAGCCGCTTTTTCACCTTATGTTTAAAACACAGTTAACCACGGTAAAACTTTTATTTTGACTTAACCATGGTTAAAAGTAAAAACCCTAAGGAGAGCGAAAAAAAAAAAAAAAAAAAAAAAGAAGCCATTTTATCATGATTGAGCCAATAGGGTGTGTGTGTGTCATAAGTGATGATTAAATCTACACCCCTCGTGTCTCTCTCCCTCCCTCTACCTGTATATATAGTCCCATCCGCGCTGCAAATTAGCAGCAAAAGCTATGACATCTCTCTGCCGCATCGCCTGCTCGTTTTCCCACCCATTTTCTTTTCTCTCTGCTTTCCCGGAATCCAAACACTAATTAATTACTACTACCACTACTCCACCTCCACTTCTCTCTCCTATATATTTTTCATCATTGCGTTTCCTTCTCTGTAGTGTGTTTTTGATTCTCTGTTCCTTCCAAAATGGGCGGGAGCGACGACGAGTTATGTCTCAGTTTGAGTTTAGGGTTTGGAGTTACGACTCAGCCGAGTTACATCCACAGGCCTTCCAACTCCATGATTAATCACCTCCGTAGGAGCTCTTGGAAAGATGCGTTTCAAGTTTCTGGTAATTTCTTGATTTTGTGTTCTTCTCGTTTCATTGCGGTTTACTCTGGTTTTTTTTTTTGTTGGAGTTTTTTTCTGTTAGATCTGTGATTTTTGAAACATTATCGTTGTTTCTGAGGCGGATTTTGTTAATTTACGGTGTTCGTTTTTCGATTAAGTATCTGAATCGTCGTGTACTGTGTTATCATTTTGTTTGTTCAGATCGAAACGTCGATTCGAGGTCGTTTCTTAGGGGAATCGATGTGAATAGGCTGAGGACGGCGGTGGATGGCGAGGAAGAGAACGGCGTTTCATCTCCGAACAGTACGGTTTCTAGTATCAGTGGAAAGAGGAGCGAGAGAGAAGCCGTTGGAGATGAGGCGGAGGCCGAGAGAACCTCGTGCTCGCGAGGGAGCGACGATGAAGACGGCGGCGATGGTGATGGCGACGCCTCGAGAAAGAAGCTCAGGTTATCAAAGGAACAGTCGTTGGTTCTTGAGGAGACGTTCAAAGAGCACAACACGCTCAATGCTCAGGTTATCAAAGGAACAGTCGTTGGTTCTTGAGGAGACGTTCAAAGAGCACAACACGCTCAATCCAGTAAGTGGCAATCTGGTCATTTCATACGATTCTTCTCTTCACGTAGAGTTAATGATTGGTGGCAATTTCGGTAATTATTTGGGTTTAATAAGGGCGTTTTAGTCAATATTTCGGTTCAGTTGTAATGAAAAGACCTAACCTCCAGTTTAACGAAAGGGTTATTAAGTTAGTCAATATTTATTTAATTAATTAATTATTTATTTCTAAACGTCAGAAGCAAAAGCTGGCTCTTGCAAAACGGCTGAAATTTAATTAATTAATTATTTATTTCTAAACGTCAGAAGCAAAAGCTGGCTCTTGCAAAACGGCTGAATCTGAGACCAAGACAAGTGGAGGTGTGGTTTCAAAACAGAAGAGCAAGGTGAGCAAATTAATTCCGTATCCAGGGGTAGAATCGTAATATCAGGAGGAGTTGTTGCTTTCATAACTAATAAATGCTCTGCCACTGCATTTAAGTGTGAAGGTCAAAATTGTCATAGGAAGATTGTTGCGTCCATCATCAATGATATTCTTTTTCTTCATTACAGATAATGAGAATATCCCCAAAACTGCCATTGCCATTTGTTTAAGTGCTCCACGTGATCATTCTTAAATTTAAAACTTGTATAATATTTCATCATCCATTTTTGTCTGTTTTCTTTACCAAGTAAGAAAGGATTTGAATTTTTGATGGCGTTACGGGTAATGGTTAATGTGCAGGACCAAGCTGAAGCAGACAGAAGTGGATTGTGAGTACTTGAGGAGGTGCTGTGAGAATCTAACAGAGGAAAACAGAAGGCTACAGAAGGAGGTGCAAGAGTTGAGGGCACTCAAGCTTTCTCCGCAGCTCTATATGCACATGAACCCTCCTACCACTCTCACTATGTGCCCGCAGTGTGAGCGTGTGGCTGTTTCCTCGTTCTCGTCGACATCAGCTGCTTCGACTCACCATCCAGTAGCAGCTGGTATGCAGCAGCGGCCCTTGATGCCCATCGCCCCGCAGGCGGTGTTGCCGATCCAACGTTGATGGTTTCTTGTTGGGGGTTTGGAGATATTGGGTAGTTCTGTCCTTAACAAAACGTAGTTAGATTATGCAGAATGGGGGAGAGGAATGGACAATGAAATGATATATTTGGATGATCAATTGAAAGATGAATGGAGAGAACAAGGCATTTCTGTTTACTGTACAATTTCTCCATACCATAGCCTAAACGTCTGTCCAACCATTGCAAATGTCGATTATGATGGAAAGTATGAGAACCTCACGCATGACTAAGTGTTCACATGCATCGAGATATTTTCTTGTTACAATGAATACTATAATGTACATTACAAGACTGATTATGACATTTATGTTCGCTATGATGATACGACGACCACTATTCCTTTTGGGTGTCCGACAACAGCTCGTCAGCACGTGCTAGCTCGACTAGCAAGTCTTAGGGGTGTGCAAGCCCGCCTGGTGGGTCCACATTTGCACGTGTGGATCGTGTGTAGAGAACTACTATACATCCAATTTAGCCCGGACTAGAAAGCAGCCTAAAGGAATGAAATGTTGTTTTAAATGATAGGTACCACCATGTTCTATGTGCTTGCATTTCACGACCCTAATAGTGGGTCACTTACTCATTATATTTCTTAAAATGCTAAAGCTATATATTAGTCTTACGCTTCATGTAAAGGTAAGATACCATTGTATGAATGACAAGATACTATCGTATGAATGACAGGGGCAACGCAGGAAAACCATAGAACCGATGTGAACGTAGTTGCATTTCATCTTGTTATATAGTCTTAGATTAGATTATGTATAATGTTTTATTTTTAAGCTGTAAGTTCATGACATCATTTATGAACTATTTAAAATGAATGTTTTTCGCATGAAAAAGTCACATCATACATATGGTAGCAGCTCTATTTCAACCGAAAAATAAGATCGTTACAATAATATACTGCATGTCCATATAAATAATAATGTTTATAAATGTGGTAAATAATTATATTATATAGTTTAACACATATACCATATACATAGTTTACCATATATATTTATATCAAATTATATATGATATAAACTATCAATTTGAAAAAAAAAAAAATACAAAATGCATGTGCAAAACGATTATAGGATGAAGTTTGCAACAAATAGGTTTTACATGGTCTGAGTTGGATTGAGTTGATGAATTTTTTTGACTCAACAAAAGTTTGGGTTAGTTAGATAGTTAAAGCAATCTAACCCAAAATTTTTCACAACCGAACCCAACCTTTTATTTTTAGATCCCGTTGTCAAGTTGTTAACTTTTTTTATTTTTTTAAAAAGTTTTATTTATCCACCATTCATAATTATTGGATACAAGGTTCAATAAAAAATATTTAAAGTTCACAAACAAATCAGTGTATAATCATTAAAAAAAACAAATTTATCAACAACTGTTACATTCTTGAATAAGAGGAGAACATAAACTAAGGTTAAAAATCCGGTTGTCAAGTTGTTTTTTTTTAAATTTATTCTAGTATGAAATATTGGAGTAGAGAAATATAAAATATAAAAGAAACTAAATAAAATAATAAACAAAATAAACAAAATAAACATGAGGAGAACATAAACAAAATAATAATGGTAGTAAGCCTACGTTACCACTCTAACCCAAAGATGAATACGCTAAATTTTTTTAATGTATTTTATAACGTCAATCTGAGGTTTTTGTCCTATAAATTCAAAATCAAATCGAGCTAATTCGGGTTCAAGAAAAAGAATTCAACCCAACCCGAAATATTAATCTAACCCAATCCAACCCTTGTAATTCGGGTTGGGTTGGTCACAATTATCAGATTAGATGTACACTCCTACAAGTAGTGCATATAAAAAATTGTAGAATGATATAGACTTTTGAAAACCGGCAGAAACTCAAGTAAAGAAAATAGAGCATTTAAAATATAATCGATGGAACAAAACTTTATAATATTTAAGAACTTGAGATTTCAATAAATCAATCGGTTTTTCATTCAAACGAAAAAAAAATAAAAATAGCTCGAGTGAATATAAAAATATAAGCTAGTGATACTAAATACATGAAGAGCTTTGACCATTCACGCACGGATGTGTTCGGTTACATAAAGATCTTAACTAAAAACACAAAAATATTTTGTCTAAATGAATAATTTACCAGTTCCAAAATTGTGCCAACCATGTTGTTTGTCTGAATCAGTCACTAAGACAAAGTACCACTATTCAGAAGATTCATTATAAAAATTCGGATCAATTATTGGCTCATATGATATCTAAATATATAATTCATTTACAAATTTACTCGATCTAAAATTTATAGTCTTAAAAAATAATTCTATACCCAATGTCACATTCAGTAAATATTTATGATATATGTATAGGGCGTACTCGATATGTCCAAGCTTGCCTCAAGATGTATTAGAAATTATACCTTGGGGCTGATGTAAAGCTAAGCAAATAGCTTCGGCTCCAAGAACAGGAGACTGTGTTAGTTGTAAAAGATGGATATTAGGTCTATCCTAACATACTCATTGAGTAACTTGCTTGTAGGTTCTTACTTCGTTCTCAAATCTTACATTCATTTAGTTTGTTACGTCGTTTATATTCATACTCAGTCACAGGTGCTCCTAGGCTATTTTGAGTCACCTAAGCTCATTTTAGGATAATGGGTTGGAAGCCATCAGGTTCTCTTATAGCTTAGCTCTATCTCGGTCAGTGTTGAACACAACTCTTTTGTGGGAAACATTCACACATTTATTAAGACTAATATTTGCGAGTATCAACCCTTTTGTAAGTTTGCCACTTTATCATCCGATTTTTTCCTTCAAGACTTTCTCTCTAATAAGATGGTAGTGCACCTTCACATGGTTTGTTTTAGCACGAAACATTAGATTTTCTATTAGGCAAACCATAGACTGGTTGTCGCAATTAAGTGGTATCAGATAGTCCGCTTTCTGTTGCAAATCATTCATTAAGAGTATCAATGACATACTTCTTGAGTTGTTCTGCGGTTGTTGCTCTGACTCCGCTTTTGTTTTTACAATGATATTGTTGGTTGTCTTTTATTGCACCAAGAAATTATTCTCGAACCAAACTTGAACATATACCCTGTAGTTGATCTTCGGGTATCCTGGTCAGTATCCAACTAGATTGCTGTTTACGCTTCTTTTGTACAAAAGATCGTAGTCGATTGTATCTTTGACATTATCCAACTAGATTGCTGTTTACGCTTCTTTTGTACAAAAGATCGTAGTCGATTGTATCTTTGACATATCTTAGGATTCGTTGAACCACATCTGAATAAGGCTTCTTTGAACTTTACATGTACCGATTCATGGCTTCAACTGCATTCTAAAATCTCTTTGGTTGGTTCATGTAGATCTCCAGATCCAACTCGATTCATGGCTTCAACTGCATTCTAAAATCTCTTTGGTTGGTTCATGTAGATCTCCAGATCCAACTCTTAGCGTAAGAAACCACTCTTCATATCTATTTGCCATAGTTTTCACTTTTTCCTTACCGCAAGAGCTAGTAGGAACTGTGTGATGATCTTTGCCACTGGACTAAATGTTTCATCATAGTTTAGTTCATATCCTTGAGATAACTCTCGAACTATAGTCGAGCCTTGTATCTCTCAATTGATCCATCTAAGAGAAAAACTATCCAACAACTTGCTTATTGAGTATATTTTATCTATTCAACCTGAGTAGCTTAATCTTCTTTTCAAGTGAACCTTGATGTAGCGGTCGAGGTAGCGCATGTGGGCTATTCACTATAGGGAGTACCGTCACATTTAAATCTAGAATTTCTTCCGTAGTTGTCCTTTAAACCATAAATTTGTGTATTTTAAATAGTTTGAACTTGTAATATTGTATTTTGGTGGTCTTTGTTTATTTTTTGTAATTTGTGTATTTTAAATAGTTTGAACTTGTAATATTGTATTTTGGTGGTCTTTGTTTATTTTTTGTAAAACTAAAATTTTATTACTAATTTAATTGAGTTTTAGATGTGCACGCACGTGTTTAATCCCTTGCTATCATCTGAACAAGCTCACGATTAGGGAGTAGTGGGAAACTACATAACCGCATCCACAAGGCGCTCATAAAGTTTTCATTGAGTTCATGCTTTTCCAAGGATCAATCCTTGTTATATCAACTCATAAAAGTACTACACCAACCCCCACCGAACGGACAACTTCACTTAAAAGAAATAGAAAACCCCTAATAGTCCCACAAAGTATACATAAAATATAGCCAATTCTAAAATGTCAATCGGACTCTTGACGATCGAGCCGAGTTTATGATTAGAGATTAGTTGGCGAATCTCTGATTGTCCTTGTATAACAGCAATAAACATCTCGTGCATGGACACTTCATCTTAAGGAATATGGTATATTGATCTAAACATGGACATCCAGTCATGTTTTAAGTTTTGTTCATTTTGGAGTTCGTTTTGTTACATTGAAATTGAGCATCCTAATAGTTCAACATGTTTATATGTGTTCAATCAGCTCAGTATGGTCATAAAATTTAATAATACTTAAATTGAAGTCCTAACGAACTACTTAGTGTGTTTGATACTTTTTATGTTCCTTAAAAACATCAAATTTTCCTATGTTGACTTCGATTTATTTAGCAAATCTTTAGTATCTTAAGACGAGTCTATTGGGACAAGANTCCTGGTTTTTTTTTTTTTTTTTTTTTTTTTTTTTTTTTTTTTTTTTTTTTTTTTTTTAAGAAGGGAGGAATATATCTAAGTCTAAAACTTCTATAAAACATATTCCCAAACCTTTAAATTTCAAACTCGATCTCTCTCATGCATGTTTGTTGGTTCTCGATCCCTTGGCAATGGATCGAGTGTATGGATTCGGATCCTTCTACTGCGACCTGAATTTGATTCCAACGAACGACACAAATCTCATGAGACTCGCCCACTATTACGATGAAAAAAGCCTTACCCTTTTCCTTTGCTACTTCTATTAACACCAGACTGAAACCGGAGATGTTGGCTAAGAAAGCTAAGCTTGCAAGTATAGGATGAACAAAATGTATCCAGACTGAAACCGGAGATGTTGGCTAAGAAAGCTAAGCTTGCAAGTATAGGATGAACAAAATGTATATACAAATTGATTGACATGATCCCTCTCCCTCTCTCTTTGGCTAGTTAGTTAGTTGCGCGATAGAAGAAATGGAAGCTCCGGGGAGGCAGAGAAAATAGTGGAGTCGATCATGCTCAACGATCGAGAAAAGCAAAACGAAATTCTCCGGGGAGGCAGAGAAAATAGTGGAGTCGATCATGCTCAACGATCGAGAAAAGCAAAACGAAATTAGGATTCGGCCAAAAAAGAAGGAACCCAATAGATGGATGTTTTACCGCAATAGATTATTAGATTAAAGATCAAATCATGGGAGGGGAACAACTGCTAATATCCCGTATGTTGAGGAGCAAAAGGAGGAATCCGCTCGAAGAGGGGCTCACATCTAATTAGCTAGTCGGTGCGTATGTTGAGGAGCAAAAGGAGGAATCCGCTCGAAGAGGGGCTCACATCTAATTAGCTAGTCGGTGAGGCAATAGCTTACCAAGACGATGATCAGTAGTTGGTCTGAAAGGATGATCAATACTTGTATTTGCTCTACTATTCTACCGAACCTATTTGATCAGTAGTTGGTCTGAAAGGATGATCAATACTTGTATTTGCTCTACTATTCTACCGAACCTATTGCATGTAACCTTTTTTCCTTCCATTAGCCGACCTTGGAGCACAATTCAAATCATAGCTTCACTTACAACCATGGCAAAGATCATTTCGGTTTGTATGTCCCTTCGAGCGTTCATGGCTTCCAAGTGACCTTACAACCATGGCAAAGATCATTTCGGTTTGTATGTCCCTTCGAGCGTTCATGGCTTCCAAGTGACTAGAGCTTATCATTGATCAAATAACTCAACTAATTAAGACATTATAACTTTAATCACGTTAAATTATATATTTGATCTCTATGATCTTAAAAAAGTTAAAATTTAGTTCTCATAGTTCCCACGTAAACTACTTAATATTTGATCTCTATGATCTTAAAAAAGTTAAAATTTAGTTCTCATAGTTCCCACGTAAACTACTTACGAGAGTTTTAACAAACTACGATACCTATTTGTAAGGTTCTATCAAATAATACGCCCAAGAGGTTGATGAGAACAATGCACTCAATGTTGTTGCCAATTAAATTGTCATTCATGTGTTGGTTATATGATAATACTCGATAATGAATAGTTAAACCACGAGAAAGAGCGACGAAATCTTGACCTAAAACTCAAGTCCAACGATTCCCACGAAAAAGCATGACAATTACATTGATTCTCATTCCATTAAAGTTTTATTTTTTTGACTTTCATAAATCTTACACTCGTGTTTTGTTAATGTGAAATTCGAGCATATCGAATAAAAGACACAAACTACATCAAACTAAACTAGTTCTAACAAAGAATATGATATTCAACACAAATAATTAATATCAACCCGAGAAGTTAAATGTTCGAATCTTTGTAACGATAATATCACGTGGAACTCGAAAACAAAACCCGAGAATTAATAATAGGGTTCTTAAACTAAACCCAATTAAAATTTAAAAATGTCACTAAAAGATTGGGAAGGTTGAGGCCTGCCCATGAAGAAAAAAAATCAAAATCTGGGAACCCATGTGGTACAAATACAAAGGACAGCATAAAACACATGATATTTATATATATAGAAGGGTGAGTGCTCTTCCCGGATTAGCTATGTAGTTGATATTCATTCATTCATTCATTCACATCATTTTTCTTCTCTGACCTTCTTTCTCATATTTATTCTCTCTGTTTGGATATGCTTGTGGTTAATTTGTTGATAGCAGTTCAAAGTAAATTAGGGGAGAGAGGTGTTCATATGCTTTGAGGGTTTGAGCTTCAAAACATCACCTGAATTCTCTCCCTTTCTTCCTCCTTCGTTTTGCAATATTTTCTGCTCAATTCCGACTTTCTTCAATCAACCATATTGAATGTGTCGTGATTCATTGTAAAAGTTGAAGATTTCAGGGTTTACCGGCGCACCCAGATAGCAAAAACTCTATCAGGTTTAAGGGCCGGCGATTTTCGTTCATGTAATCAATCTATAACGCGGATTAATTTTGTTCTTTGTTGTTTTTGACGAACTTGGGGTTTTTTTTTGGTTCACATTAAGAGTTTTCAATCAATTGTGGGGGTAATCATAACTTGGTTCTTCGGAGGGCCAGGGTTTTGAAGTAATAGCATAGGGTTCGCGTTGGCTAGCGCGTTAAAGAATTGGGGATTTGGGTTTAAAGAGTATGGTTTCGTGTTTGCCTGTGTTTCCATTGTGTTGTCAGGTCAGGGGTGGATTTGGGTTTAAAGAGTATGGTTTCGTGTTTGCCTGTGTTTCCATTGTGTTGTCAGGTCAGGGGTAGCGGTATCTGAGTTTCTGGGATTGGGTAGAACATGAATCGTAGGGTGCGTAGGAAGGTGAGTAGAAAAGGGAAGGAGAAGCTGATTTTGCCAAGCTACCTTGAAATTGAATGTGAGATAGCTGATTTGTAGAAAAGGGAAGGAGAAGCTGATTTTGCCAAGCTACCTTGAAATTGAATGTGAGATAGCTGATTTGGATTTGAAACAGACAGTGGATTGGACTTGTTTGCCTGATGATACAGTCATTCAGCTGTTCTCTTGTTTGAATTATCGTGACCGGGCGAATTTGTCATCGACGTGTAGAACATGGAGAGTTCTTGGTTTATCTTCGTGCTTGTGGACTTCGTTTGATCTTCGAGTCGACGTGTAGAACATGGAGAGTTCTTGGTTTATCTTCGTGCTTGTGGACTTCGTTTGATCTTCGAGCGCATAAAATTGATGCTGCAATGGCTTCTTCCCTTGCTTCTAGATGCAATAATCTTCAGAAGCTTAGGTTTCGTGGAGCAGAGTCGGCCGATGCGATAATTCTTCTTCTTGCGAAGAATTTGCGTGAAGCTTAGGTTTCGTGGAGCAGAGTCGGCCGATGCGATAATTCTTCTTCTTGCGAAGAATTTGCGTGAAATAAGCGGTGATTACTGTCGAAAAATTACTGATGCTACACTTTCTGCCATTGCAGCTCGACATGAGGCGCTTGAAAGCCTCCAGCTTGGGCCAGATTTCTGTGAGAGGATTAGTAGTGATGCTATAAAAACAATAGCCATTTGTTGTCCTAAGTTGAAAAAGCTTAGGCTTTCTGGAATTATAGATGTCAATGCTGAGGCTCTGAATGCTTTATCAAAGCATTGCCCAAATTTGCTCGATATTGGGTTCATCGATTGTTTGAAGATAGATGAGATGGCCCTTGGAAATGTAGCATCGGTTCGTTTTCTTTCGGTTGCAGGTACCACAAATATGAAGTGGGGTGCGGTTTCACATCAGTGGCACAAGCTGCCTAATTTGATTGGTTTAGATGTCTCACGAACGGATGTTGGTCCTGTTGCTGTATCAAGATTAATGTCGTCATCTAAGAGCTTAAAAATCTTGTGTGCCTTCAATTGTTCGGTTTTAGAAGAAGATGCTGGCTTCACTGTCAGCAAATATAAAGGCAAATTATTGCTTGCCCTTTTCACCGATGTTGTGAAGGAAATAACTTCTTTATTTGTCGATACTACAAAGAAAGGTGAAAATATGTTGTTAGATTGGAGAAATTTGGAGAATAAAAATAAGAGTTTGGACGAGATAATGATGTGGATCGAGTGGATATTATCTCATAATCTCCTGCGTATCGCTGAGAGCAATCAGCACGGTCTGGATAATTTTTGGCTTAATCAAGGAGCAGCATTATTACTTAGTTTGATGCAGAGTTCACAAGAAGATGTTCAAGAAAGGGCAGCAACAGGCCTTGCAACTTTTGTTGTCATCGATGACGAAAATGCTAGTATCGACTCTGGAAGGGCAGAAGAAGTTATGCGGTGTGGTGGAATACGTCTCCTCCTAAATTTGGCTAAGTCTTGGAGGGAAGGGCTCCAATCCGAGGCAGCAAAGGTAAATTTCATATGGATACACTAACAGGCAAATACGCACGTTACAGAATTTTTGTTGGTTGATTAGATTTCGACGATAACTGAGATATGAACAGGCAAATACGCACGTTACAGAATTTTTGTTGGTTGATTAGATTTCGACGATAACTGAGATATGGACGATTCTCTTTGTACCCATTGCTCATAACTATTACAGAAACAACTTTATTATGATATTCTTTTGCTTGTGCAGGCCATAGCAAACTTGTCCGTGAACTCTAATGTTGCAAAGGCTGTAGCCGAAGATTTTGCTTGTGCAGGCCATAGCAAACTTGTCCGTGAACTCTAATGTTGCAAAGGCTGTAGCCGAAGAAGGTGGAATCGATATTCTTGCTGGTCTTGCAAGATCCATGAACAGGCTCGTTGCAGAAGAGGCTGCTGGAGGATTGTGGAATCTTTGCTGGTCTTGCAAGATCCATGAACAGGCTCGTTGCAGAAGAGGCTGCTGGAGGATTGTGGAATCTTTCGGTTGGCGAGGAACACAAGGTCTAATATTTGTTAATTTATTTGTCGGTAAGACCATAGTTGGAGATTCTTAACTTTGAGTTTTGACAACCGATATTTTAAAATAAAAATAGGGTGCGATTGCTGAGGCTGGCGGAGTAAGAGCTTTAGTTGATTTGATATTTAAATGGTCTTCTGGTGGTGATGGAGTTCTTGTAAGTTTCTCCATTTCATTATTCGATATCTGTGTCTCTGGCTATTCCCTTAACATCCTTGTTGAGCGTTACATGTTTCTACCGCTGAATTAAATTCCTAAAAAATTATAAGTTTTCATTTTGTTTCACGTGTACATTCAGGAACGTGCTGCGGGTGCACTAGCAAATTTGGCAGCTGACGATAGGTGTAGTACTGAAGTTGCTTTAGCCGGTGGCGTGCATGCTTTGGTGATGCTTGCTCGCAATTGCAAGTTCGAAGGAGTGCAAGAACAGGTGATCATCCAATTTAATAACATGGATTTTTTTAACAAAATTACTTTTCGTAGAATGCTATTGTATGTTGTCGTGCGCATTGTGCGAACTTCACTGATTAATTTTTTTCCGGGTATTTTATCGATGTCATCTCTGTCAAAGGTCGTGATTAGGATTGATTAGAAGTTTTATTCGATGAATTTTGGTGAGGTCATTTCTAGTGCTATTTTCTTTGGCAGATGGAGAAAGGTAAGGCTATGATGTTTATGATTTGACGTTTTGCCTTAAACACCATTTTTGGGAGGGTCGGGAGGATGTGGGAGATGAAGGAAAGTCTTAGCCACATGAGGACCTCAAATATGAGGTGTTTTCTTTTAACGAATTGAACAATTGATATAGAATTGAATCAAAGACCTCTTGGAAATGATATATTAACCTGATTTAACTTAAGGGTTAGTCTATTCCTACTCTCATAGAGTTCTAGTTTCTAGCCGCTAGAAGAGTAAGAACCGTTCTTTTTTATCACATCTTTTCATTGGCTTCTTGAACTCCTTCGGTTTTAAAGCCTGTGGTTGCGAAATCCATCATTATCTCGTCTTTCAAGTTATAGTGGAATGACTTCAATATTCAAGGACGGATAGACTTATGTTTTTTTTTTCTTCAATTAGAAACGAAACTTTCATTTGGAAAATGAAAAGAGCTTAATGCTCAAGTGATGCAAGCTCCAAAAGCGCGCTTGTTGGAACTATAAAAACATTCCAATTCAAAGATATGTCTTGTCAAGAGAAACCACTAAAGAGATCGTAAAGAGAACAGGGGAGAGTTGCGTTTTGAAAGCTTAAAGATGTCAAGTTGAAGCTAAGGCAATGTAGGAAGGAGATCCTAACTCTGGAATTGCACGAGAACAGTTAGATATTCTATCCGAGAGGTAGGATGCATGCTTCAAGATGTTTCTCTGGAATTGCACGAGAACAGTTAGATATTCTATCCGAGAGGTAGGATGCATGCTTCAAGATGTTTGAGATAAGGTGAACCTCTCTCACGGATATCTTAAGTAGGATTGTCTCGAGAGGTGTGGTTGACAATGTTTTTGAGAGGTACAGGTGGCGAGTGGGAGCTTGACCCTATCACACCTCATTTTGTTAGGGAAGGAAGGTTGTTTTGTTAATCTCAAACGTAGGTTATCTTTTTTTGAGTCTATTATGGACTTGATGATTAACAAGGACAAAAGTCTTGTGTTAGGCATTAACTCCTAAGCGGACAAGTGGGCCTTTCGAGTGGGCTCTGAGGTAGGTTCCTTTTCCACTTCGTGCTTGGTTCTTTCTCTTTGGCTACAATTTGAAGAATGTGTCTTTTCGGGACATGGGCTTAGAGACGGTGCAAAAATGGCTATCCTCATGGAAGAGATGTTTCTTTTTCCAAATGGGTAGACTCCCCCTTATTCAGGTTGTATTAAGAAAAAATCTTACCTACTCCCTCTCATTATTTAGGGGTGTTTTCTTTTAACGAGATACATAACTTTTCGTTGAAATAATGAAAAGAAACTAACGCTCAAAGATACAAACTCCCACAATGGAGTGAATAAAAAGACAAAATTACAAATCAAAACAATTGAAAGCCAAACTACAAATCAAAATCCAAAATAAGAGATAATGAAGGATATACGGAAACACTCCGGTTAAGGCTTTGAGATGGAACTTCAAGAAGAGGCCTCAAGGCGAGTTGCTTCAAATCTTTCAGACCAAGGAAGTTACTTGTTGTGAAAAGCTCTTTGGTTCTTTAGTTTAGGATCCTTGTTTTAATGAGCAAGTTTTTAGAAAAGTTATAGAGGGGATTATCTATCGGAGGCGGTGCAAATGTATGAACGAGTATACAATAATGATGAATGATGCATTGTCTAATAAGCTAAGAAATGACTAAATAGGAGAGTCATCAATGTACCTGGAGGAGAAAGTGAGTTTTATTATGAGTCGGGGTGTTCCTCTGCTCAGTCTTGGTTTGACTATCTTAACATGGTGGCCTCTTGCCAAGTTAAATGCCTCTTAAGTGTCTGCTCAGTCTTGGTTTGACTATCTTAACATGGTGGCCTCTTGCCAAGTTAAATGCCTCTTAAGTGTCCATTTCTAAAGACTTTTGTAATTATTCTGTCTTATATATTGGATTGAAGCTCTTTTTTTTATCTTGTTTAGAGCGTTATGTTAGGGTCAAGAGAAGTCAGCTTGGTTTATGAGCCCCTTTTTTTTTTATCTTGTTTAGAGCGTTATGTTAGGGTCAAGAGAAGTCAGCTTGGTTTATGAGCCCCTTTCCGATTCCCTCTTCTTTACAGTCTCGCATATTCTCTGATTCCCTCTTCTTTACCGTCTCGCATATTCAATCCTCACCCAATCTCATTAGAAGCAAGCCTAGAGGTCCCTGCCATAACCTGTCCCCAGACAGCCAGCCCTCTTGGATTGCTGTTGCATATTCAGCTCTTGTTTTGGACTTCACTTTTTGGATGAAGTTCGGTTTCTATTTAAAAAAGGCATCTTAACAAGGGAGTGAAGATGGCCTAATCTTATTCATAATGGCCTAAGAAAGGCACTCTTGAGATGTGTCCCCTTGGAGTGCATTGCTTACAAGAGAAGTGGCTAGGTATCAACCATCCCTTTTTCATTACTCCGGTCATGTCTTTACGAGGTCATTGGTCATGTGTAAGGTTTTGGTTGTGATAGACTCTGCAAGGTCCTCCCTACATCATCGATGGACCCCTAATCATGTGTAAGGTTTTGGTTGTGATAGACTCTGCAAGGTCCTCCCTACATCATCGATGGACCCCTAATGGCTTTTATCAAGAGGCAAGTCATAGATGCTATTCTCTTGGCTGCAGAATCAATGGATGACTACTTTCTTAAAATACACTTTTGAGAGAACTTATCACAGGATGATTGGTCCTTTGCTGATGCTATCATGGAACAAAAGGGGTTTGGAATGTGATGAAGAAAATAATGAATTTTTGGATGCCTTTCCTCTACCAACTTCTCCGTCCTAATTAATGGAAGGATCAGAGGTACTCTAAAAACCTTGAGGGGAAGCCCAAAAGAGAAAGCCCAAAGAGGACAATATCGGCTAGCAGTGGGCTTGGGCTGTTACAGGTACGTTCGATGCTTTAGTTGGGATTAATCGAGGGATCCTTTCTCCCCCCCGTAATTTATGCCTTCAACAATTTTGTAGAAACTATTAAAAGAAAAACATTGTTGAAGGTTTTGAGACAGGAAAAGAGAGGATTCGTATTTCTCTGACGTCAAATCCAACATGTATATGATACTTTATGTTTTGCAAATACGAGTTATCCAAGCTGGCAATTTTGTGGTCTTTCCTCAAAGTATTTTTAACAAACTTCTTGCCTTTGCACAAAAATCAGGTACCATTGACAACAAAGAGGTGTCAGTTCTTGCTCTTTCCTTTGGTTGCTATGTTAAATCGTTCCCCAAGACGTTCTTTTAACAAGAAAAATGGTTTTTGTTGAAATAATGAAAAGAGGCTTATGCTAAAAGATACAAAATCGAGCGAACATAAAAATATGACAAAAATCGTTCTTTTTTTCTTTTCTTTTTTTGTCGGACACATGAACATTTCATTGATGGTGTGAAATGATCCCGAAAGTTTTTTTCTTTTCTTTTTTTGTCGGACACATGAACATTTCATTGATGGTGTGAAATGATCCCGAAAGTATACATGAGGTTCTATCAAGGAGAATTATGATAAGTGTTGCAAGTCTAAATTATTTGTGTAAAGAATAGACCGAATCACAAAATCGTATTTTTGTTCATGACCCTTTTTCTTGGAAAATACGGGCATATCTTTTTAAGACGTTCGGAAGGAGTGTGGTTCTACCCTATGGATGTGCTTATTGTTACCAACCACCCTTTTAAACAACATAAAGTTGTGAGCGTTTTGTATTGCCTAAGGGCAAAAATTATCTCGAAATATCAATACATAGGGAGGCATATCCTTATATATTGGTAGCAGGGCAAGAATTGTCTCATAATATCAATACATTGGGAGATAGATCCTTGCATATTGGCAGTAGAGTATCACAACTTGGGTAAGATTGGTAAAATGCCCAGAAAAGAATTAATGAGTGATTGGATATCATTGAACTGACAACTTGGGTAAGATTGGTAAAATGCCCAGAAAAGAATTAATGAGTGATTGGATATCATTGAACTGGAGATTCGAGGCATTAAGGAGAAGGTTCAACACATCGAGAGTATAAAGGAAAAGGTTCAAAAGTTAACTTAAGTAGGTAGTGGGTTTTACTTCCGAGCACAATTAAGATGAAAAAGGCAATCGATTAGCAAGAGGTAGTGGTCCTAATCGCTCGTGGGGCAACCCTCAACTTCATAGCACAAAGGTTAGAGGATAGTTTGAAACTGTCAATTATGGAAACAACCAATTATGGCGTGATCATGGGATCTAGGGTGGCCATGAGGGGAAGAGGGACTTGTAAAGGAGTGGTCTTCAACCTAAGGAACTTAACGATCAACTTGAGCTTCTTACCCCTTGAATTAGGGGGGTAGATGTGGTGCTAGGATTGGAGTGGCTCATACTTTGGGGGAAACCAATGTAAATTGGATGACACTAATGATCACATTAGGGATGGGGGATGATTAAATTGTTCTTAACGGGGATTCGAGTCTAACCAAGACAAAGGGTAACTTTTAAGAACACAATGAAAACATGGAAGAGTAACCAAGGCTTTTTGGTTAAGTTCAAAGCTTTGGTGCTTGTTTCAATACTTAGCCGTGTGACCCATTCTCATTAATCTTTCCTTAAACCAGACTTAAAACAAACAAACATCTACCTATTTAGAGTCTTGTCATTCTCATTAATCTTTCCTTAAACCAGACTTAAAACAAACAAACATCTACCTATTTAGAGTCTTGTTCAATCAAAGAGATAGTTCAACTCGAGTTCAATCAGGGAGCTTCGTTGCTTTACCTCGTTTAAGAAGAATAGTCTAGGCTTTTGCTTGAGTCTTTCCTTCCTTAAACTTGGTCATATTTGTTCTAGTTGATGAGTTATCGGCTTTAGTGCTTCAATTGTAGCAAGAGTATAAAGACATGTTTTAATTGCCTGAAGGATGAGTTATCGGCTTTAGTGCTTCAATTGTAGCAAGAGTATAAAGACATGTTTTAATTGCCTGAAGGATTATCCCAATAAGAAACATTGATCATCGAATTCATTTGAAATAGGATACATCATCGGCGAATGTCCGTCCATATGGTTATCCCCAAGTGCAGAGTATTGAAATAGAGAAATTTATATAGGAAATGCTAGCCTCGGGGATCATTCAACTAAGTGTTAGCCCATACTCTAGCTCGGTGCTTTTAGTGAAAAAGAAGGATGGAGGGTGGCGGTTTTGTATAGATTATCGTGCGATGAACAATACTGCTTTTAGTGAAAAAGAAGGATGGAGGGTGGCGGTTTTGTATAGATTATCGTGCGATGAACAATACCACACTACTAGGTAAATTCTCGATTCCAGTATTTGAAGAACTCGAGGATGAGTTGAATGGATCTTCCATCTATTCCAAAATTGAT
This sequence comes from Cucurbita maxima, assembly GCF_002738345.1. Classification (NCBI taxonomy): domain Eukaryota; kingdom Viridiplantae; phylum Streptophyta; class Magnoliopsida; order Cucurbitales; family Cucurbitaceae; genus Cucurbita; species Cucurbita maxima. The sequence goes on along the minus strand of NW_019272150.1, from coordinate 147,162 downwards.
CTGAAATTCGGTTACCACTAGACTCGTGTGCCTGAATGAGACATCTTCCATCTATTCCAAAATTGATCTGAAATTCGGTTACCACTAGACTCGTGTGCCTGAATGAGACATTGAGAAAAACCACTTTGAGGACTCATAAAGGCAACCATGGGCTCCTCGTTATGCCATTTGGCCTTATCAATGCTCCCTCCTCATTCCAAGCTCTAATGAACTGAATTGCTCCTCGTTATGCCATTTGGCCTTATCAATGCTCCCTCCTCATTCCAAGCTCTAATGAACTGAATTTTCAGGTTGTTCCTATGTATGTTCATTTTGGTTTTTTCTCTGATGACATATCGATTTGTAGTTCTAGCTATGTGAACACCTACGCCACTTCTATATATATATATAAAACTTAGGGAAATGTCACTTTGCGAAGGACTAGATTAGAGTATGTCGACCATTATATATATATATAAAACTTAGGGAAATGTCACTTTGCGAAGGACTAGATTAGAGTATGTCGACCATCAGGTTTCGATTGAAGGAGTAGCAACAGATCCCGAGAAGGTTAGATCCATGATTAAGGGGCCTCTCCCTCAAACGATCAAAGATTTACGTGGTTTCCTTGGATTGACTAGTGAATTCCATAGATTTGTGCTAAAGTATGGAAGCAAAACAACTTCTCTATCTTAGTTGTTGAAGAAGGGGGCATTTGAATAGAATGAGCAAGGTACCAAAGCTTTTGAAAAATTTGAAAAGGGGCACGGTCACGCTGCAATTTCAACCAAGTTTATAATCAAAATCGACACTTCAAGAACCAATTTGGTTGCTGTTATCTTTGAAAAAGCGTCCTATCACCTTCTAGCCATACCTTATCAGCCAAAGCTCAAACTAAGTCTGCAAATGAATCAGAATTGATGGCCATTGTTTTGGGCACTTATAGTAGGGCCATATAGCATTGAACAGAAGATTGGTAATCATGCTGAAACCCAAGTTGGGCCACCTATACTAACTGATGTATTTTAAAGGGTTATGGATTGGTAATCATGCTGAAACCCAAGTTGGGCCACCTATACTAACTGATGTATTTTAAAGGGTTATGGGAATAGAAGATTCTTTTGCTTACCGAACCAACGATCAATCAGGGGCCATGGAAATTTTGTCCCTCTGTGAAGTTAGTTAAAAGGGCTGAATCGTGAAGGTAAGGAGCTCCTGAGTGTTGGGAATGTTCCCTCTGTGAAGTTAGTTAAAAGGGCTGAATCGTGAAGGTAAGGAGCTCCTGAGTGTTGGGAATGTTGGGGCAAGGTTGGCCATGGGTTAGAATTAGCTTGAGAAGGGAAAGGGAGAGATTACCGACCCTCTCTAATCGGCTGAGTGTGTTTTTGTGTTGCCTTGGGGCAAGAATTATGTCGGAAGGTCAATACATTGTGAGGCAGATCCTTACAAATTTGCCACTACGTACCACAAAATGTTAATTGTAGTATTTTGAAGATTATTATAATTTTGTTTGGCCCTTTTCTTTTGTTGATACTTTTGTTTGTTCAATCTGTAAGTCTAAATTTTCAAAGTTTCGAATTTGAAAATTTCAGGCAGCTCGCGCATTGGCAAATTTGGCTGCCCACGGTGATAGCAACACAAACAACTCTGCTGTTGGACAAGAGGCAGGTGCACTTGAAGCACTTGTCCAACTCACACATTCTCCTCATGAAGGTGTCAGGTATGATCCAATAGCTTTTTTTTTTTTTTTTTTCTTTTGTAAACTATTATCCTATCGTGAAAGAATGCGATTAAGCTAGGTTGTTTGGTAAGTCAAAAGTATTGATCTTTCTAAGAGTTCATGTAACCGCCTAAGCCCACTGCTCGCAGATATTGTTCTTTTTGGGCTTTTCCTTCTCAGCTTCTTCTCAAGGTTTTAAAATGTGTCTGCTAGGGAGAGGTTTCTACACCCTTATAAGAAATGTTTCATTCCCCTCTACAACTGATGTGGTATCTCACAATCCACCCCCCTTGGGAGCCTAGCGTCCTTGCTGGCACACCACCCGGTGTCTGGCTCTAATACCATTTGTAACAGCCCAAGCCCACTACTAGCAGATATTGTCCTTTTTGGACTTTTTCTTCTACGCTTCCCCTCAAGGTTTTAAAACGCGTCTGCTAGGGAGAGGTTTTCGCACCCTTATAAGGAATGTTTCGTTCCTCTTTCCAACTGATGTGGTATCTCACAATCCACTTCCCTTTGTGTGATGTCCCACATTGGTTGAGGAGGAGAACAAACTATCATTTATAAGGGTGTAGAAACCTTCCCCTAGCAGACACGTTTTAAAGCTTTGAGGGGAAGCCCGAAAGGGAAAGCCCAAAGAGGACAATATTTGCTAGCGGTGGATTTGGGTCGTTACAAATGGTATCAGAGCCATACACTAGACAATGTGCCAGCCTTCTCGCTGTTCTCCGAAGGGAGATAGACACGAGGCGGTGTGCCAGTAAGGACGCTGAGCCCCAAAAGGGGGTGGATTTGGGGGTGGTCCCACATCGATTGGAGGAAGGAAAGAGTGCCAGCGAGGACGTTGGGCCCCGAAGGGGGGTTGATTGTGATGTCCCACATTGGTTGGGGAGGAGAACAAACCACCATTTATAAGGGTGTGGAAACTTTCTCCTAGCAGACACGTTTTAAAGCCTTGAGGGGAAGCCCAAAAGGGAAAGTCCATATAGGACAATATCTGCTAGCGGTGGATCTGGGTCGTTACACTTTGGGAGTCCAGCGTCCTCATTGGCGCATCACTCGATGTCTGGCCCTGATACTATTTGTAACTGCCCAAGCCCACCACTATCAAATATTGTCTTTTTTGGGCTTCCCCTCAAGGTTTTAAAACGCGTCTACTAGGGAGAGGTTTCCACACCCATATAAGAAATGTTTTGTTCCCCTCTCCAACCGATGTGGGATCTCACAATTCAGGACTAGCGTATGACCTTCAGTTTGAACATATGTTCGTGGGAAAATTTTTCTTGCAGAGGTTTCATTTTAACAAATTAGAACAAATACCTCTAACATTGCAACTAAATTAGACCATTCATAGGATGGGCTTCTGCATCTTTTTCTTACAATTGTATCAAAACTCTGTGCGAGAAACTACTGGATCTTGGGTTAAGTACATAAGTAGGTTTTAATCCAATATATTGTTTTTGTCTCATGGTACAGGCAAGAAGCTGCTGGAGCCCTATGGAACTTATCATTTGATGACAGAAATAGAGAAGCGATTGCAGCTGCAGGTGGTGTCGAGGCATTGGTAAGTTCTTTAACCTCTTACTTTAAATTGTTCATTGCTCTAAAAGCTGATCGTCTCTCGTACAATGTCTGAATCAATAAAGATCGAAAAGAATTAATATGGGAAGTGAAAGAATAATATGACCCTATCCTACATGCTGTTGAATCACCTCTCAGTCTCATTATTGCGGAGATTGACTCGGTATCTCCCACCATTAATTTTGCCTGCATGAAATCTTAAAAAACCGATTCCTCATGTTCTCGTCCTATACGAAGAAATCTATTGGATAAATACGTGTTTGCAGTTAAGCTCAATCTTGATGGCTCTGTCGCTCAATTAAAAGCACGTCTTGTTATGCACAAACCATGATTGTGGATTTTGTTTTAATCCATACAAAGATTTGTTGAAGTAAGAGCTAAACGGAGTTCGTATAAATTATCTTTGTAACAAGCTGGGGATGATTAACATATATGTTCGAGCTCGAGGACAACATTGATGATAAGCTCACCAATCTTCTGCATTTACGTCATTATTTATTAAATATTATCGTTATTTTTAATTTAGGTTGCTCTAGCACAATCTTGTTCAAACGCATCCCCGGGTCTTCAGGAAAGGGCAGCTGGTGCTCTGTGGGGATTGTCGGTTTCGGAAGCGAACAGGTATAAAATTTGAGGCTTGGATGGTATAAAATCAATAATGATCAGGTTTAACTCTTTGATTTTGTGGTTTAATTCTAACCTTCAACCTTTTGGGGTTTCTTTTAGCATTGCTATTGGTCAGCAAGGGGGCGTTGCGCCGTTAATTGCTTTAGCACGCTCAGACACCGAAGTAAGCATTTCAAATTATTCTTTAGTTTCTTGATAAGGAACACTAAATTTTGCTTGTGAAATATGTTCGAACGTTCAACCGATAATGCCCTTCAATCTTCAGGATGTTCACGAGACTGCTGCTGGAGCGCTTTGGAATCTTGCCTTTAACCCAGATAACGCCCTTTGCATTGTGGAGGAAGGCGGTGTTCCAGCCTTAGTTCATCTTTGTTATGCATCAGTTTCGAAAATGGCTCGCTTCATGGCTGCGTTGGCGTTAGCTTACATGTTCGATGGAAGGTACATCGACCATTCGACATGCTGCCTTCATGTTTTTGAAAAAGAATTACTTGGCTGATTGATTTCAACTTTTTTTGCAGAATGGACGAATGTGCCTTACCAGGAAGCTCATCAGAAGGCATTTCCAAGAGTGTGAGCTTAGATGGGGCTAGAAGGATGGCATTAAAGAACATTGAAGCCTTTGTCCAAACGTTTTCAGACCCACAAGCATTCGCCTCTGCTGCTGCATCCTCGGCACCCGCAGCGTTGGTTCAAGTAACAGAACGAGCTCGTATTCAAGAAGCGGGCCATCTTCGATGCAGGTTTACTCAAACCCCTTCGAGAAATTACGCTCGTATTCTCATGCCCATTTAATCTTACTTTAATTTTCCATAATTGTTAGTGGAGCTGAAATTGGAAGATTTATTACAATGCTTCGAAATCCATCACCTACACTAAAAGCATGTGCAGCATTTGCTCTTTTACAGGTACATACAGATTTAGTTCATAGTATTTCTTCTGATTATCTTGCACAATTTTTCTTCAATACTCGTACTCTTCGATATGCAGTTTACGATCCCAGGGGGTCGGCATGCCTTACACCATGCAAGCCTTATGCAGAATGCAGGAGCATCGAGAGCCCTGCGTACGGCAGCTGCAGCAGCAACTGCTCCATTGCAAGCCAAGATCTTTGCTAGAATTGTTCTTAGAAACTTAGAGCATCACAACATTGAATCTTCCCTTTAATGACAAGTTCAATATAAATCTCCAACAGATGCTGACTTCTTGTGCAACTCATCTCATGGAGCTTAAATGAGCTGCATGGCATGCCCGACCGAACCAGTCGCGCTTGTAAATGCCCCATTAATCATATACCGAGTTTCTGTTGCCAAGTAGTTCACAAACTATGTGGTTCGCCTTCTCAGCTTCAATGTTACTTCCTGGTGTACAACTTTTATCAGGCATCAAAAAGGTCGTTTTCGAAGCATGTTCTTCCTGTATGCTCGGTCCCATTCTAGTAGAGTTCATATATACCGACGGTACTTTATGCAGGGAGTCGAAAAGAATCACGTTACCTTGAAACCTTCTTTTCTTTCTTTTTTTTTTTTTTTTTTTTTTTTTTTTTTTTTTTTGTTAATATTGGTTTTGATGATATTTTGCTTGTAATGATAGAAGTTCTAAATATGCTAAAGATTGTACAATGTTTAGCTCTCATTTTTGCAGTTGGAGTGGTTGAAAATGAATTGAGGATGTTTAGTTACTCAACTTTATTTAATTAAATGTCTATCCATTTGAAGGTGGAGTTGTTTAATAAATGGTGTGATTTTAATGAATTGTGATGAGAATAATGTTCGGGAATAGAATGCTTGAAAATCAAATAACTATGTTTCAACCCAGCTAACGATTCAATCATGTGAATTTTGGACTTTGCAGATAATATTAACGTGTGCTTAACCTCGGGTAGAGAAATGTTTGAAAAATGTGAGCGAGGAAATATATTGAAAACAATTTTAAAGAAAGAAATGTTACGAGCTAAAAGCGAGTAATAATCAACGATGACTTTGTTAGCATATACCTTGGGAAGAGTTGAGAGTGGAGTTCTTGTTTTAAGCTCTTGTGTCCATAGTGCATCAGCCATCTTGAATATCCATGTACTTGGATCTTCACCACAATTTTGCTTCTATGCATTGTTGCGAATGTGATCTTTGTTTCCTTTGCAAGGATATTGTGGTTTGAAATTCGAGTTCGAAGATAAAGTTCTCTAGAGGTTTGGCATCTCGAACTCCACCGAAGGGCTTTGCCTCAGGGGTCTTTATCTTGTTGAATTGCACTACACGTCTAGATGGGGTTTGGTTTCTCACTGCTCTCATGGTGAGGTCTAATCTGGCGTTCAGATTCACCACTTCAGCCCAAGAACTGCTCTCAAATCTTCATACATTTTCTGAGATCATCTAAACGATCGCTTGTTAGGCATTGTCTAAGCACTCGATGCATTCTTCTATGCGGGCAATAAAGCCCATCGAGCTATCCCTACACTCGAAGCTAATAACAGTAGTGGCAAAAATATCATGTATCATTCTTAGAAATTCTAATTCTCAACGTGTTTAACAAAATTTAAGGATTATTTAAGCAAAAATTTTAAAATTACGGGACCAAATTTATAATTTAAAAAATTTATGGACCAGATAGATAAAATTTTTGAAATTAAGAAATTAAGAGATAAAATTGATAATTAAACGGTGATTAAGATATTGATTAGGTGATGGGTGAGTAATAAGGATGATGGTATCAGAAGCGGAATGAATTTTATTGTGGATGCGGGAGGGGGTTTAATTTGGACACTGTGTGACCAGACAGATGAATCAGGAATGGAAAATCATGTGAAAATAGGGGGCGGTAGACCCCATTATTAATACATGATGGGGTCCATTTTTTGCATCATAAAACTATATAATGAAACCAAAATTGGCTGTGTTTCTGTTTTGTTCTGGCGTAAATTCTTCCCACGTTCTCACGGTACAGTTTTCGCTCAATTCCGTTCACTTTCTTCCTCTTTTCATTCATTTTTCCCCTTCATTTCGCCGGATCTGACTTCATTAAGTCGTCGTCCGGCTATCCCTAGCCTCCGTTGCGTTCGATTCACTCGCCGATCGACGAGTTCGGGCAGAAGAACTGTTCGAAATCGATTGACCCCCAAACCAGGTTGGTTCTTCCTTATCTCGTTCAAGGAGTGAGAATCGGGAAGAGGATTTTCTTTTTGTCTCTTGAAAGTGTGAACTTGTTGCCACAGTTCAGTCAACATGGCATTATTCTGATGCTCGAGAAATTTAATTAATAATACGTTTCAATTTTCGAGTTATTTTTTTGAAGATTTCTTGTCCCAAATGGATTATGCAATTTGTTGAAGAATCTCAGGGGTGATGGTGAACTTTTCCCTTTGACCTTACATGGACTGTTATTTGTTTGTTGATTTTTTGATCGGAGTGTAACGATAGTTGTCCTTGTTCGTTTCTCACTTCTTGTATTGGTGAAATGCTTTTCTTTGCTGATTTTCTTCCCGGAGGCTTTTGTGTTTTGTGCTACCGTTCACTAACTTGGTCCTATTTTTGGCTATATGATCTGTGTTTATTGATCTTTCAATCTCTATGCGTTATCTCCCTTTGCTTTTCGAGAAGAAATTTGCTTTTCGAGAAGAAAGATTGATAGTGAGGTGAAGACCAATTTCTTCATCTTCTTCTTGCTTTTGAATGAAAGTAGTGAGGCAATTCTGTTCTTTCTGTCATGTGCTCATGGATTTCAAACAAGAATTAATGAGTTCTTCAATGAAGTCCTTCTTTACTTATTTTTTTTTCAACCTATAAGTAGCATCTTCTTGTGGAAACAGATGTAGGATATGAACAATCAATTGTTGGACCTTCAATTTAATTTTTCTTTATGCTATTTACATTTGGAAGGCTTAAAATATTTTTGCGTACTTTAGGTACTTCTGATATACTCTGAATAAGTATTGGTGTAGGTGTATTGCGTTCTGATGCTGTTCATTTGTTTAGATGTAATTGCCTGATTGTACAAAAGAGGGCCTTAATTTGGGCCTATATTAGCATGAGACCTGAAAATGGATCAAAAGTGGAGGAAACTTTGATGGAGATTTCAAGGTGTGTGGAGGACAAAAATGCTGCTCAGGATAAGCAGAGTACGAGTAGTGGTCAGGAAAAAAGTCATGGCATGGAAGCTCCATCTGTTGAACAAAGTATGATGTACGAAAGAAGTGAGGATATGGAGATTGATATTATTGGGTGTACAGATAATTGTGAGGGAGGTCCTAGTAGTGAATGCAATGATTCAACCGAATATTCAAGCTCGTTTGGTGATACTGTTTCTGGAACAGATTATGGTTTGTTATTGGATGACGAAGAAGTTGAATCCCAATTATATGATGATAATAATTTGCAGCCTATATCTAATGGATGCAGAGAAGTATTTCCAAGGTAGTACATATATCTTTTCTTTTTCCTTTCCTAAGTGCTTCAATTATTTGTTCGTTTTTCCCCACTTTTTCTCCATGCTTAATTTTGTGCTCTTGGTGGATGAATGATTTGAAAACTGATTCTCATATGCCATCATTGCTGTACAGAGATTGGAATGTTTATCCTTTTTCCTTGAGCTTCCAAATTCAAGTTTTCCTTTGAGATTAATATTGATTAACATGGAATGATTCTCATCTTTTTTCGTCTTTGCTTCAAGATTAAATTTTTTTTTACAGCCTTTTCAACTCTTCTAATTTGGTTTTGTTATTGTGAGACCAAAACGTTGGAAAATCACATTCATTCTATACAGTAGACTCAAATATGCATAAGCATGCATGGAAGCCCTGCTGATTGGCAATTGGGCTATCTTTTGGGCTTGGCGGTGTCAAAAAGTACTTTGGCGATGGACCTTGGTGGTGGCGGCAGCGGATCCTGATGGCAATGGTCCAAATCCGCCAAGAATGTGTTCCAAATCTCAAACCCTTAATGTTCACAAATCTTGAATAACTCACAAAACCTAAGTTGCCCTCAGAAAGACCTAGTGCTCTGATACCATGGCATTGTGAGACCAAAATATGGGAGAATCTCATACATGGGAGCCCTAAACTAATAATAGTAAAATTACAGTAAAAGACAAAAGACCAATAGTTCCTAAATTCACAGATATACTATAACACAGATGTGTCAATAGACACGTATATCTGAAATACTTTGCTAGTGAATTTCAATCAGAAGCTAAGAAAAGAACCTTGTCAAAAGAGAATTGAAGTCCTCGTCTCTGGATGTACTCTGATCACTGTCCAACCAAACTCCCAAATGATAGCAATAGTTGCTTGAATTCAGTTCGGCTGCGTGATTTTTTCTATTAAGTTATCGGCTTATTGTACTTTCCCATCTAATTGAGTATGGTAGGTTTCTCTGTTGTGTACTTATTCTAGGAGGGATAGAAGGGAATTTATTTATTGTCTGGTCATTAAATTGTCTGTTACAAGGGGGATGATTTGACTTCATAGTTTCAAAAATTATGCAAACCATCTTATAATGAATAAACGGGATCTTCAAGGATGTGAAGTGTTCAGTGGAGGATGTTTGATCTTTAGCTAGGTTTATCCCTTTGGTTGGGCATCTGTTTCTAAAGAATTTTGTAATTACTTTCTCTTTATCTCTCTAAAAACAAAAAACAATTATTTGTTAAGTCTTATTCTCTTAGATTTGAGCCCTTTTCATTTTAGTTAGCTATTGTTGAACCTTTTGCATTCTTTCATTTTTTTTTTTCTCAATGAAAGTTTTTTTTTTTTTTTTCTTTTTCTTTTTTTGTAGTCCAAATAAGTCGTAATGAACAAGTCTGTTATGTCAAAATGAAACTATAATTGACACAAAGAAGATCACAAATATCATGTATGGATTTCTAGCTCTATAAAAAATATCACATCTGAGTATATTTTGTATTGATTTGGTTGTCAGTGACTTGGTTGCATGTTTCCCCTTATGATGGAGGAGGTGCTTCTAAATCCTCCTTTTTGGAGGAAGGACAAAGTGTTGTAGCAAGCGAGTTTCTTAGCAGTTTTGTGGGTATTTGGGCTGTGAGAGGAACAATAGAATTTTTAGAGAGGTCAAGAAAGTGAGTGTGGAGGGTTTGCGACGTGACTAGGTTTAATATTTCGTTGTGAGCTTCGGTCTCTAGTATTTTTTGTAATTATAATTTTGGTATTGTTCTTTTGGATTGAAGTTTTTTATGTAGGCAGGGCCAAACTCTTTTCTTATTTTTATTATTTTTTATTTTTATGTGGAGGAGATTGTTTTTTGTATGCCCTTGATTTTTTCGTCAATNCCCCCCCCCCCCCCCCCCCCCAAGAAAAAAGAACAGAAAAAGGTAAGCCATGTGAAGTCAAACCAAACTGAATTGAATTTGTCTTTTTTAAATTTGTAAATCTTTTGAAATATGCATTTTTTGTAGGATAAATACGAGTCAACTAGCTTTATTTAACTTGGTTGAGTTTTGACTCATGGGTTAGGGCACACCTGCCTATTCCATTCCTAAAGATGTTAAAGACTCTATTCTTTTTCACCTTGCAAGGCTGACATTGCAAGAACAAGGCAAAAAAAATTTGACTCGTAGAATCAAAGTCAAGGTCTCAAATATGTTATCTTTTCTCACAACTTCATATATATTCACGTGTTAATATTTGTATTTTACTTTACAGGAAGAAAAAGTTGACAGATCACTGGAAAAAGTTTATAAGTCCTGTGACGTGGCGGTGTAGATGGTTAGAATTGAAAATTAGGAAACTTCAGTCTCAATCGTCTAAATATGATAGGGAACTTGCATTATATGATCAAAGAAAGCAGTCTGTCTATGAGCAATTCTCAACGGAAGATTTTGATGTGAAGTCAACAGGATTCTCAAGTCACACTCAAAGAGACAGAATAATGAAAAGAAAGAAAAGGAAGAAAAATGAAGAGACAACTGAAGTAGCTTCATATATGGCACATCACAATTTGTTTTCATATTATGGTATCAAGTCCTCAACTATTTCTATGCTAGTCCTTTTTTCCTAGTGTCTCCCTCTATGACATTGTAGTATTCTTTTGTTATTCCAGAGAAGAAGAGGTCTGTCGCTGATGACATATCTTCAGAAGGTACTTCTCTTAAATTAAGTAAGTGAAGTTATTATTTCGGTTGATATCATTAAATTGTACATTGTTGAATAGGATTTTGCTGCGGATTAATAATAAATGGAGGAGTGAAAGCTATTTTAAGTCTTTGACTGTTAGATGAATTAGCTCTACACTTGATATTTGATTCTTAAAAATTTATGTTTATCTTCTTCTTTTTTTTTTTTTTTTGAAGGTATGTGATTTTGTTATCCCTTTTCTTTTCTCCATATGTGGGTTTGACGTTTGATCCAAATGAACTTACAATCTTTATGGAGATGCTTCCAAGAGAAATAACAAAACTTAGAACCTCCCAATTATTTTCCTTTTCTCTTAGATGATAGTTTTAACAATATTGAGCCATAAAATCAGCTTTTCTTTTTCTAGGATCGCTAGAAAGAGTCTCAATACATAAATTCTTTGGCGTTTCTAGGGTGTTAGGAAGGACTAGGTGGGTTTCGTGGTGAACTAGTGTTAGGGATATTAGTAGGGAAATATTAAGAATATTAATACAATATTAGGAAGGCATTTTTGTCATCGGGAGATGGTTTATGAAGGGTATTGAAAGTTTGGAGGTAGAGAGAAACCGGAGTATAGTTATTTTTGGAGGCTCCACATCTTTTCTTTTATCATTTCTATACTAACGTTCTACAAAATTAGTTCCTACCTATCATGTTGGAAACCATTTCCAAGCCAAAGATATTAAAATTAAGCCTTCATAGATCAAGAGAATAAGAACATCATAAGAAAGTGATGTGATGCCTTACAAAGGAGACCTGCTTAGAGAGAATCAGCTCAGCATGATGCTGATTATAACGTCTTCATCAGATTTCATGATAAGACTGACATAACAATATTTACAGACCATGCTGCTAATAGAAGAAACTCATGCAAAGACCTGACTGTCAATCTGCAAAGCCTATTTTGGAGGTCTTTAATATGAGAGTGATGCCTTTTTTTTTTTTTTTCTTTTCTTTCTTTTTTTTTCCTTTTTTTTTCTTTTTTTTTTGAGGCAGTACCAACTTTCATTCTGGGCATAAAAAAAGCCCATAAAAGGAAGTCCTATTAAAGAAGGGGACTCCAATCCAGTAAGATAAGTTAAAGAGTAATTACAAAAAAGCTATTAGGTACCCAAATATGTAGAAAAAGACGAGATAATTTTGCAATATCGAAGAGAAACTACAATATAACAATAGCCTTTTGAGAAGACTATCTCTCTCCCAGGTCCCTGAACGGACGCTCCGCCAAAATGCTCTGCACCTTTTAAGGTCCCCAACACTCCTATTTATAACCAAGACACCCTTAACTAATTGCCACAGTGCCCCTTACTAACATGCTACTAAATCTTCATTTATATTCCATAGCATACAATACTAGTACTCTCACAAAAGTTTCGTCACTGATGCCCAAACAGAAACATTGAACCTCACAACGGACCACGCCTTAGAAGGGTTCCTTTCAACTCCTCGAAAGATTCTATTTTTCTCTCACCCAAATCCCCATATCAAGGCGCACAACCCAACTTTGCCACAAAAACCTTCCTTTCTCGCGAAAATCCAGATGGAAAAGGAACTCCTCAATCATCACCCTACCACATATCTGCTGGCACACTGAAAACCAAACACCTAAAAAAGATCTCTAACGGACCGGATGAAATCACATCTCCACTAGATACATCCACGTCTTCTTAAGCCTTCTAACAAATTATGCAACACAACAGACCAACCAATTAAGATATTCCTTATAAATCTATCAAGAGTATTCACTCTTCCATGGATAACTTGTTAGATGAAGAATTTAATCTTTTATGGAACTTTAACTTTCCACAAATGAACAAAAAAAAAAAAGACTCGTGAGGAGGAGAGAGATTCAACAACCAATGAAAGAACAAGCTACAAGAAAAGCCCTTAGACGTGCTAAGACTCCATAAATGAAAATCCCTCCTCCTAGGCATAAACTCTACCTCTTCAATGAAACAAAGGAGAGTTAGAACCTCCGTCGTCTCCCTATCAAACAATGTATGACGCAACCCAAACAAAATAAATGATATAAACAAGGAAACGTAAAGCAGAGGGGAAGATAAATGATATGACAGTGATGTATATTTTCTGGAATATATGTAACCATCCAACGGATTTTCCAATTTTATTGGTAGCTGATATATATCTATTGCACTTGGGTTTTGGAAGAAGCATCTTATGCCACATACATTTCACTCTGGAAATCTTCTATTTCTAGATAGATTGTTAGGTGGAATCTATGTGGATAATGAGGAAGTTCTAGCTTAGAAAACTAGGCATAACTGCTGCTTTTGGTTGGCCATTAACCTGCACAGGTAGCCTTCGGAGGGGAGGCTATATCATGGACCATGTAGAAAGGAAACTCATGGACCATGGTAGAAAGGAACCTGACAAGCTAGCTAGATAGAAAAATATGGCTCCCTCTAGAGGAGGCTACATCACTTTGTTACAATAAAGCCTTCTCAGCATACCAATAATAATTTTTTATCCCTTTCCTAGATTTTTGAGTATGGCTGTCAATATTATTGAAAGGAAAATGTGCAAGTGGCACACTGCTCTCTGCATTGACGTAGGCTGCTTGAGCTTGAGAAACCTAAGCGAGAATATTCTTGCTTTCTTAATGAATGTGTTGATCTTAATACAAACTGGATTCCTTATGGCTCTGTTATAGCTAGCAGATTTTGAAGTCGATGGATTTTCTGGTTTTCTGCTATTAATAATGGGATTAGTGGAAGAGGTTGGACGTTCCTAAAGGTTTATGTTGGATGATGGATGATGGATGATGTACTGTTTTTTTGGGAGATTTGTGGATTATTACTAATCAGCCATTGAAAACATGGTCCCGAGATTTTTGATCAAAAAAAAAAGGTATAGTCCCCAGATTCTTCTAACTGGCTAGTTTGAAAACCTTTTTCATAAAAGATTCTTGGAATCCTATAAGAAGGGGGATGGAGTCTTTTATTTAGAATAACTTAAATTGAAATAGCATTGGAGGAGTACGAATAGGCAATCTTGGTGAGTATTCTTGATGGTTGTGAACTTAACCAACAGAGATATTCCATCTTATGGACAAGTCTCGTAATTATTCCTGTAAATCATTTGCTGCCCATCTTACTAAAAATTGTGAAACCTTTGTTAACCTTTTTAAGGACTATTTGGAAGAAAATTTACAGAAAATTCAAGGTTATTCTTTGGTCCCTAGTTTTCAGGGGGTTAAACGTTACGGGCATGGTGCAATTGAGACATCCTTACATGCTAGGTAATCTCTGCTAACAGAATTTGGAAGACCTAGACCTCGTCTTTCTCTACTACTCTATACTTCCAAATGCTGGGGTTAGAATATGTTGGATGTGTAGTCTCTCCTTATCTTACCGAAAAATGTTAAAGATTTTGTTGGAAACCTGGACAATCATTTTGTGGGCATCCCTGGAGACAGAAACCTAAAACCGTTTCAAAATGTGAATTCTGATGACATTTCTGTGAGAAGTGGTTGGAAAGATACGAAAGAACTATCCAAAAGTTTCAATCTTAGCTGGGTCTTTCCCATTAATAATTTATTGTCCCTTTCCAAGATCCTTTGCTACAATGTGGTGGTGGCCTTCTTTTGGAGACATTTGACGGAAACAACATGATTTTTCAAGGGGAACACTCACCTCGCTACTTGGTGTTCTCTTTACAAAGAGTTTATAAAGCTTTGTAATTGTGGTTTGATGCATATTTCGGCCCATTGAGAGCCCTTTTTTTAAATCCCCTTGGCTTTATTGGGACATCTCCTCTATTTTTTGTACATGATCAATTATATCATTTTGTTTGTAACGACCATAAGGACCCTATTTGACTTATTCGTGCTTCACAGCGACACTTTTGAACTTCTTGTAATCGTGCCTCCTTTATTTATGCTAATTAGAGTGAGCTTCATGATCATGTCCGGTACTTTTTTACCCTTATTTTGTGTTTCCATTGTTATAGATGTTCTTAATAAACAAATAAGCCTGTATCTCATAGTTAAAAGAATAGCCCATTTTAAGTTTGAAAAGACAATATATGTACGGAGAGCTCTTGGTAACAATAGTAAGTTTGATTCTCTGCTCTGATCTCTACAGACAAGACAAAGAATATGAGACATGATGGCATCAATGACTTCCAGACAATTGCAACTGACGGATGGCCATCTTCTATGTTAGGAGATAATGATAATAATTTGGAAGAGATGTTTCTAAAAATTGAAGCTGCGCAGTCAAGAGTTCATGAGTTGAAGAACAGAATTGACAAGGTGGTGAATGAAAATCCCATGAAGTTTTCTTCAATCAATCAGATATACATGCTTGCATCAAGTGACGATCCCGCTTCACCAGAAGATGGAAATGATGTGTTCGTTAGGTCTTTGCATGAAGCATCACAACACATGTCTGAGGACGCATTTGATGTTCTTATGCCTGAAAATGCAATTACGAGTCATGGAGAGGTCATGCTACTTCCTGATATGATTCAGAGTGCGGATTGTGGAAGAAGTGTAAGTTTCCTCCACTACATCGCAATATATCACCAATATATGGAACTCTTTGATTTCATTCCAATCAAAGTTAAGAAATAATGGCTTTTGTCTACATCGACTTGCAACAAATGTGATCTTTGATACGTACAGACCGAGGGACTAATACTGAGCTGAAGTTTTTTATCGCTCACCACCTTATATGGACTTGCAACATTGTAGCTCTAAACATGGAATCCACTTGTATGTTTGCAGACTAAGAAAGTTCTGGTGCAAGATTCTGCAGTCAAGGAAGAGGCGCAAATTCATGAAGAGGTTAATGGTCAGTTTATTGAGCAGACTCTGAAATTGGAGGAGCAAATCACTTCTCCAGCTGACTTAGCCTCAGGAATCCAGGAGCCTGACATGCAACACAAGACAGAAACCCCTTCTGCTGCCAAACCTAGTTCATCTAAGAAAACTAGAAAGCGGGGAAGGCGAAAATTCGGGATGAGGAAACAGAAACGGAAAGTGACAGGTTAGCTGGATGAATGGGACTAGCAGATGGTTGTTTTGCTTCTTATTTGGTCGATGGAGGTTAGAATTTTGTTAGTGGTTATTGTTCTTCTTCTACTGTATATTTTCCATGCCATGCTCTCCCCCCTCTCACCTGCACAGATCAACTCAATTATTTGTATATGTTGCAAATATTCATTAATTATGTTAATATGAAGATAGCATTAAACACCCGTGGTTGGCTACAATCCATGGGAGCTTTACGCCCTCAAAATTTCAGTTTCCATGGTCAACTAAGTTCTAAATCGTAATTCGATGAAGTCTAGAGTCCTATCAGCAAAATAAAAGTTATGATTCTCACCGAGGTTAGAACATTGAACAGCTGATGCTTGCTTAGAATGAGGTAGATTCTCATCAGCTATGAGTCTTTCGAACCACGATCAGCCACTAACTGGTTAACTACAGTGCGCCCTTGCTAAATCCAAGAATGATTGTTTTGGGCGGACTGCAATGCAGTGTGGATTGGTGATTTGTTGTTGATTCTTGTTTTCCCTAGAAATTATCTTGTTTACCTGCCAAATCAACAACTGAGTGCATTAGTTCATATCTAAATCCAGAAGCAGCAAACCCTTTTGAATAATATGATTAGGAATGGCTATTGGTTGCCTTGGCAGTTTGATCATATTCATACCTCATTGTAGCAACTTCCCGAAAGTGAAACGGTTGACATTGAAGCAGGAATATGATTTTGGTTCTCCTCATCCATTCAGAGAAGGTATAAAAACCTTATATTATAGCAAAAGCTCCATCGAATAAAACTTATGACTGTTGCGATGCAATGTAACCTTCAAAATTCCACTCATCAAGAGGCGGTCTGAATTTGAACGTGCTAGAGTGGATTAAAATGGAGCTTCTTATTATTTACTCAAAAGAAAAAATCAAAATCTGTCGTCTCCAAACGCTTAATTCTTGCCGCTAATAAGTAGTTTAGTCGCATGCGTAAGAGACGAGACAGGGAATCTAAAAGGACCACCAGAAAATAAATCTCTAAGTAGGAATGGTCACATACCTAAAATCTGAAAGTCAAATAAGAGTTCACCGTAGATATAGGTGGATCCTTGCTAATCAATCTCTAAGTAGGAAGGATCACATACCTAGACTCTGAAAGTCAAAGAAGAGTTCACCGTGGATATAGGTGGATCCTTGCTCCATCTTTCCATTTAAGAGTCTCAAAAGTAATATTAATACTCTTTTAACTATAAAAAAAAAATTAAAAAGTTTTCGTTGTTAATATATGAACGAAAATCGTTTATCTATCATTTCCTCTCATTTGCTTCATTAAAAAGTCTTTTTTTTTTTTTACTTCGTCTTGCAAATTCACTAATTGTAGTAGGGGGTGTTCGTGGGTTGGATTGGATTTAGTTGAAACATCTTTTAGACCTAATCCAATTATTCGAGTTGTAGATTTTTTTTAACCCAAATAACTTTGATTAAATAATAAACTCAACTCATCTTCAACCATAAAAGGTTTTGAGTTAGATTAGTTTGAGATGTTTGGATTATTTATTTAAATTTTTGTTTTTAAATAAGAGTAAAATATTAGTCCAAAACATCTATTTATTTATTTTCAAATATTTAATTAAGATTTGCAACTCAATTTTAATAATATTTCAAAAATTTACCTTCCAAATAATTAAAAATTATTTTTAATAGTAGTTTCAAAATAAATAATTTAAAATTATGAATTTAAATAAAAATAAATAATTTAAAATTATGAATTTAAATAAAAATAAAATGAATATAAGTATATATAATTTTAAGAGAATCAAGAATTAACGTCATTTATTTAAACAAAATCTAAAATCCTATCGATTTGTTTGGTTATTATTATTATTTTTACTTGGAACAAAAACAAAAAAAGAATAATAATAATAATTTCACCCATATAAATTCCAATAGGAGCATGATTGGAAACCCTTGTTGAAGGCCCGGCTCGCTCTTTGTTCGTCTCCACTCTGCGGCCGCTACTGCTATAATCGAAGCTCTTGAAGATGAAGGTTCGACCCCGTAGATTTCTTTCTTTCTGACTATCTCTTGAGTTTTACTGCTATGCTAACTTTGAGTTTTCGTGTTGATAGTTTAATATTGCGAATCCGACTACTGGATGCCAGAAGAAGCTCGAAATCGACGATGATCAGAAACTGTTAGCTTTCGAATTCCCTTATTCTTCAATCTGTTGTCTTAATCATGAATGTGCATTCTATGTGGATTAATTAATCTGTTCATCTTAGTCGAATGTTCATATCATAAACATTACATAATTATATGGAGTTGGTCTAATGGAACGTTGAAAAGTATATCTTTTGGTTTTGACTGAGTTCTACCTAAGCGTGGCTTCATATCTTTAGATTTTTTATTCCAATAGCAAGACTTTCTGGAACTAGGGGATTTGAGATGTATAATAAATAAACTGACTCTCTTCTGATGAGCAGAGTAGCGTTAGCATCGTTTGTTCGATATGTTCGCAGTTATAATTTTTGAGTTAACGTTCAATCTTATTACGGTGGATTTCAAATAGCTTATATATGACCTCGCTAGAAATCTATCTGCAGTATTTGCATTACTTGTGTTTTTCTTTCCCTTATTTTTTTTCTTAGTGAAGCAGCAATTTCTTCGAGAAACAATATTTAATGAGTTTTAAATGAGCAAAAAGAAAGATTCTAGCTATTTCCTTTTTGTTTGTTTGTTTGTATGTATGTATGTTTGTCATTATTTTACTTCAGTTTAAATTTCTTTATGTATTAAAATTATCCCTTGTCTTTGTTCAGCCGTGCTTTTTTTGACAAGAGGATCTCCCAGGAGGTCAGTGGAGATTCCCTTGGAGAGGTATGCATTCTCATCTGTTACAATAAATGAAATGTTAGTTCCTAGTTCCTGTCTCTGAGTTGACTATGGATGATTTTTCTCTTATCAGGAATTCAAGGGTTATGTTTTCAAGATTATGGGAGGTTGTGACAAGCAGGGATTCCCAATGAAACAGGGTGTTTTGACTCCTGGCCGTGTCCGTCTTTTACTACACAGAGGTTTGGGGAACTGTTTAGACTAGTGAATGTTTAACCATTTAATCATATTTGTGGCCTTCATTATTTGTTTTCAATAATTTATAGCAATATCATGAGTAATGAAAACATTTGTTTTAACTTTGTTGGACAGGTACCCCTTGTTTCCGTGGTTATGGTAGGCGTAATGGAGAGCGCAGGAGGAAGTCTGTGCGTGGATGCATTGTCAGCCAAGACCTTTCTGTTCTGAATCTGGTTATTGTGAAGAAGGGTGATAACGATCTTCCTGGCTTGACAGACACTGAGAAACCAAGAATGAGGGGTCCCAAGAGGGCATCCAAGATTCGCAAACTTTTCAATCTGTCAAAGGAGGATGATGTTCGAAAGTATGTTAACACATACCGTAGATCATTCACCACAAAATCTGGTATGGCTTACAAATGCTTTTTGCGGTTTTTTTTTTTATATGAAACAATTTTATTGATGTATAAAATTTACAAAAATGATTGGGAGTCAGTGGATCAAAAAAAGATTCCTAGTTGGTTAAAAGGGATACATAAGAATACGAAGCAAAATGATCTAACACTTAACTCCCAAGATATTGAATAACATTTGAGCAAGTAAAAGATATAGCATAATGTATGAGCAATTAAAAAAACTTATCCAAGGCTTGTTCGTTGTCCACGAACAATCCACGGTTATGTACATCCATGGCATAGCCTTAGCCTTTGCTGTTGTGGTTTCTAAACATGTCATATACTAACGAAGTAAGCTGGTGGTTATGTGTGTGATTTTGCGGCAGTGCTTGATAAATGGTGCAAGTACAGGTCACGGTCTGATATTTCTTTCATAAATTGGATAGTTGGATGAATGTATTCGTATGATAATCTATTCTTTGAATAGTCCCAACGTTTCTAGGTGAACCTTGCATTACATTGTTGTTCAATGTTGCTCCTGTTTACATGTAGATGGACTGGGCTTATTAAAGCTGGAGATAAGGGAGTTGTGGGGGTTAATGGTCATGTTGGCCATACGGATTTAATATCCTACAAGTTACTTTGACAACTAAATGTAGTAGGCTTAGGTGGTTGTCCCGTAAGTATAGTCCGTATGCAACTTGGTGTTGGATGCTCATGAATACAAGCAAAATTAATAGTGTTATATTAGTTCCCCAGTCTCATTTTGGTCATTTATAGTAATTGTTTTTTCAGCTCCGTTCATTATGGAATCAAGTTTCTGATGATTTATTTGATTGGCAGGCAAAAAGGTGAGCAAAGCCCCGAAGATTCAGAGGTTGGTTACCCCACTGACCCTGCAGAGGAAGCGAGGAAGAATTGCTGAGAAGAAGAAGAGAATTGCGAAGGCCAAGTCTGAGGCTGCTGAGTATCAGAAGCTCCTGGCCTCTAGGTTGAAGGAGCAAAGGGAACGTCGCAGCGAGAGTTTGGCCAAGAAGAGGTCCAGGCTCTCTGCTGCTTCAAAGCCATCCATTGCTGCCTAGTATGTTCACATTATTTATGTCAGTGTTCTGTTCTCTTTATATTTGCTATCTTGTTTTGCTTTTAGAAGAATGAACTTTCTGCGGCTGCATATAATATGAGATCTGGAATGTTTTGGTATTCTTTTGTTTGTTAGGCCTTTGTGGTATTTTCTTCCCTTCATTGTACGCTTATTCTTTTTCTCATTATTAATACTCCCTAGAATCTCTCGCACTAACACAGACTAAAACCTAAAGAAAATTTGAAATTCTAGCTTCAGCTGAATAATATTGTTGATGGTTAGTTATTGGGCTAGTTTAGCGTAACACTCCAAGCCTAGGATTTGGAATTTGGATTTTGCACTTCATAATCCCATCTTCTATTTTCTGTGACATAGGGTTTAGGGTTTATGTCCTTTCACTTGTTAGGAGCATGCTTAACTATATATTTCTTATGATTGAGCTACTGAAATGGAAGGTGTACCTTGTTGATAAAGCTATACCAGTACGAGTTTCTTCTCAAGACATAGGTACCTACTTACCTTAGCTTTTGTCGATAAGGATGTTAAGCAAAAGCAAACCCATAGGTTTCTATATGAGATTCATTAGCAAGAAATTTGACATCTTTTAAGTTTGCAAGTGGTTATTTTATTGTTAATAATTAATATTCTCATCCTCTTGAAATTTCCAACCCCTTTGGTGCTAAAGAACGCATATGACAGGGATGCTGTAACATTGAAAAAAATAACACAGACATCAAAACCAAAGGAAACAAAACTGAGAGTGAGGCATATAGAAACGGCTGATTGGTTTTTCTATGCTATAAACGGGATTAAACTCCATTTCTCATACTTTCACTCGTTGATTCACGGATTAAGCTAGGCAGGTATATTTCGATTTCACACTAAGCTAAGAAATTCAAAAACTATAAATTTTGAAACTGAGAGAAGAGAGGGATAGGAATAGAGATCAACATGTTATTGAAAATTATTTTTCTTGCCTCAAGTTGAATTGTTTTATCAACGATTTGGTGAGTGTACATGTCTCAATCAAACTAATATACTTTAGCTTTACATCTGGTTTTATTGAATGCTAAAGTCAAAGCTTTCTGAACACTCAAAAGACCAAAATTTCATTGAATTCACATCCGGAAAGAATAAAAGACCAAAAGTTTGGTAGTATTTGGTCTATCTCTAACCTTACCATAATCTTTATGGGTTAGGTTGATTCGGTTAATTTATTTCTTTAGGTCTTATTTACTTATTAATGATCAAAATGAATTCGAATTAAAATGGAACTAATCGACAAACATTGTAATGATCTATGCCTAAAATTTGGATTAAGATTCAGAATCCAAATTTGACACCTGATGGCCCCCGACATTCCCATATGACATGATCACGTTACTTGCTCTTCACTTCTACGAGTTGAGATTATCCAAATATACCAACACAAATCTTTTCAACATGTTTTGTTCTCACTCATATGCATTTTATGAAAATTCTTAGAAAGTCACCCTACATAAAACTGCTATATAAAAAAAATACGTTTAACCATGGTGTTGTTACGATTGAGCCACTGAAAACAAAAGTGCGCCTTGTTGGTATAAATTGAGACATTCAATTTTTTTAAGCATTTCTAGTCATCTTATTCTCATGATCGATTTCATTCAAATATGGTATCGATTCATTCATATATCCCTTATTTAGTCATCTTATTCTCATGATCGATTTCATTCAAATATGGTATCGATTCATTCATATATCCCTTATTTACTAAGATGTCACAAACATATTACTTTGTTGCTTATTAAAAGTTGGTTCGAATTGAAATCAAAAGTACATTAATATTCTTGTTCAATAATTGAATATATTTGAGGACCGATGAATCCAAACTACTCAACCCCGAACTATAAAAATTGAATTGGGTTGAAATTTTTTTTGTTTGAATTGAGTTGAATTTAAAATAAAAATAAAAATAATGGTTGGTTCATGGGTTGATATTTTTTCAGTCAGTCAACCCGACCAACTTGAAAATTGAGTTACAACCCAATCTTACTTTTAAGATTATTATGAAAATTAAAAATATTTGACGTTTATAACCGATATTAGTGATATGTTGTAGCTCATGAATGTTTAATGTTTGAGATTTATAATAATTTCATTATTAATACACTGTGAGTATTTAGAATTTTTTAAGTAATTAAAGAAAAAATAACCTAAACAATTTCAATCCTAAAATAAAGGGTTGAATTGAGTTGTGAACGGTTTCTCCCAGCACCAATCCAACAAATCAAAATATTTCGTATATACACTCCTAGCTCGTATTCAAAATAGTTTTTTTGTTAAAAAAAAATAATTACTATTTTAAAATTAAAAATTTAGATTGCTATATTTGAAAATTGGGATTGTCAAAAAATTAAATTCTCTTTAATAATTTGATTTAAGCTTTCAACGTCATTTATTTGCGCATTTAACACAATATATATTTTTTTTTTTGGTCATATTTTAAAATATTTATTTATTTATTTATTATTCACCTTATAAAGAAGAAAAAAAAAACCATTTACAATAATATCAATAAAAATCTTAAAATAATAATTTTACAAACTTTTATAATTGAATCAATTAAACATTTAATTTGAAAATCAGGTATAAATCTAAACTATTTATCTGAGAATAATTATTAAAAGGTATGATCTAACAAATTTTAAATAAATTTAATTGATATAATTATAAGTTTAATATTTTTCAAATAATTTTTTAATTTTTAATAATAAAAAATGCTTAGAAAATAAATAAATAAATATATATATATACAAAAAATCCAAAAAAATATATTTTTGAGCAATAAAGTTTTTATAGAGTACTCGCATTTGGAAAGCAACTTTATAAGCAAAGAGAAAGGAAGAGCTATTTTTGGTGGCAAAGGGCATTTTGGTCATTTAACTTGGCTACCAGTGTAGCCCATCCGCTTGAAAGCCCTCGTCGTTTCAGCCCAGAAGGGGCCTTCGTCTTTCTTCCGCTCACAAAGGCCCGAATCGGAAGAACTCATCTGATAGATTTAACGCAGCTCTGATTCTCCCTTTTCTCTGAGCCTGGAGAGGGAAAAACAAAAAGGAAAAGGAAAAGGAAAAGGAAATCCAACCCAGATTACAGAACCAGAATTCGCTCATAACCATACCCAGATTCCAATTCTTCTAGCCCCTTCAATTATTTACTCTACTGGTATGCCTTACACGACTCGCACTCTAGTTATTCCCCTGTTTTTGCTATTTCAATATCTGTGCTCTTCACTTTTCACTACTATAAAGTGTTCAGATGGGGTTATGATTCGTTTGATTTTCGTTTTTTTTTTTTTTTGTCTCCTTTCCATTTTCAGCTTGAATTTCTTACAGTGTCGTGTTCTTTTCTTTTTGTTTGACACCCTTTTTGGGTTCTTTAGCTGTCTCGGAATGAGCATGTTGACGAGATTTATTCTGCTTATTTGTGTTTATTATGTTTAACATTACATTTTGGTGTGTTTTTGTTTCGATAGGGTTTGGGATTTTGCAATCCCCATTCCTTTCTCGCTTTCTTTTTTGCTATTTGATTCTGTGATTCGTTTATTGGAAAAGTGAGGCGTTTCCTTTGCGTTGTATTCTGTTTGTTCGACTGGCATTTTGGGAGCTATGTCTGATTTATTTTTTTGTTCTTGGGTTTGAAATGAAGCACAGTGGTGGATAGAACATGAGTTAGGCTTATGCTCCGATAGTTTTTGTTTCTTAATTTTGTGAGCTCGTTTGTTTTAGTTTTTAGAATTTCATCATCTTAGAACAAGCACGTGGAATTTTACTTTTAATTTTCTTCAATCTCTTTATCCTTATCTATGAAATCTGGACTCCTATTACTGTTGCTTCTAGATATCTTCAACACTGAACTAAACCCATATGTAGAACTTGAATGTTTTCATTTTACTCGTGTTAATCTTGTTTCATTTTCATTTTAATAGTTTAATCCATATTTAGAACTTGAATGCATTTATTATATTACAGGTGATTTTGATGTTTATGAAGTTTGTTTGTTGACACTATCTGCCACATAGCGCAGTCATGGCAGATGGTTCGGAAGTTGAGGAGCGGGTGGATCTTGAAGAGGACAATTACATGGAAGAGATGGATGATGATGTGGAAGAACATGTAGATGAGGATGGAGTAGATAGGAGGGATGGTGAACGTCCGGAAGAGGACGTTGAAGAAGTTAGTGAAGAGCATCAAGTTGAGACCAACACAGAAGATAACTTTTCAGAAGATGGTAGAAATAACATATCCATAGAGTCTATAGAAAATAGAGATAAGTCTGCTTCTTTGTTAGATGAAGATGATCTTGAGAAGCATGCTCAGCTTCTTGCCCTTCCTCCTCATGGATCTGAAGTTTTTATTGGCGGACTTTCACGCGATGTTTCGGAAGAAGATTTGAGAGATTTGTGTGAATCACTAGGTGAAATATTTGAGGTCTGGAATGGTGTTTATTCTTTCTCGTGCTCTATCTTTCTTTCTATGGGCCTTCGATTTTAGAGGTAAGTTCTTTTGGTAATACAATTGTTTTGCAGATAAGGATAATAAAAGACAGAGATTCTGGTGAAAGCAAGGGTTATGCATTTATATCATTTAAAACCAAAGAGTCAGCACAAAAGGCTATAGAAGAGTTGCATGGTAAAGAAGTTAAGGTAATTGTCGGGACCCTTTAAGACTTTGATGTCCTTATAAGTACTTTACCATGTTTCAGCAGCCAGAGCTGCTCTTTTTCTGATATCCATCACCAAATTTTTTTAATGTAATTCTAGTTTGTCCTTCATACGACAGGGTAAAACGATAAGGTGTTCTCTGTCTGATTCTAAACACAGATTATTTATTGGTAATGTCCCGAAAAGTTGGACAGAAGACGAGTTTAAGAGACTTATAGAAGGAGTTGGCCCTGGAGCTGAAAACATTGAGCTTATTAAGGTGGAGTTGCAAATTTATACATCATCTAGAAATTTATAGTTATTGAGCCCTTATGTTTTTTCTTCTGTATGAACAATTGCAGGATCCTCAGAACCCAAGCCGAAATCGTGGATTTGCATTTGTTTTATATTATAACAATGCCTGTGCTGATTATTCAAGGCAGAAAATGTCGAGCGCGAATTTTAAGCTGGATGGAAATTCCCCAACTGTTAGTTGGGCTGACCCGAAAAGTACACCTGATAACTCTGCTGCTTCTCAGGTAATTGAGTTACCTTTTTGGAGAAAATATATGGGGGGGTCTGTATGGCATTTTTCAAGTACCTTGAAATTTCATATCGACTGGAATTTGGTTAACAAATGTGATAGGTTAAAAGATGAAAGTCGTATATCGTGCAGTTGTGTTTCTTCAATTTCAATAGCTAAATAAGTGATAGCAACCAAAATCTGGCCCACAAAATTATATTGATTGACCAACTGAACATTGGGTTAGGAAATGTGAGTAGGAAGATAGTCATCTTGGTAATTTTTAATTGCCTGGATTTCTCTTTGAGCTAAGTTCAGTTCAAAACCGTCTTAAAGTAGTATTCGGCATCCCACTGGATCTGGCTGCCACTGACAAACTTCAACAAATTCTAAATGACCCCATGGCTAATGCTACAAGGGCATGGTTGGGAGTGATTTTGAAATGGTTAAAATTACTTTTATTGTATTCAAAATCATTTTAAAACATGTTTTTAATGATTCAAAATCAATTTTTATAAATTACTTTTATTGTATTCAAAATCATTTTAAAACATGTTTTTAATGATTCAAAATCAATTTTTATGGTATGAAAATTGTGTTTAAAAGTGTAGAATCAATCATTAAGTGGATTTTGAATAATTAATAGCATGTTTTCGTGTGTAACATGG
This sequence comes from Cucurbita maxima, assembly GCF_002738345.1. Lineage (NCBI taxonomy): Eukaryota > Viridiplantae > Streptophyta > Magnoliopsida > Cucurbitales > Cucurbitaceae > Cucurbita > Cucurbita maxima. The sequence continues at coordinate 120,717 of NW_019272150.1, read as the reverse complement.
CAAAAGTGATTTTAACCCTTTCAAAACCACTCCCAAACACGTTTCATGCAATCTCCAGGAAATTTGTCTTCTGGAACAATCTCTACCTAACAATATGTCAGCATCTTGGTGAACGAGTGAGCATTCAGCACAATACTTGACTATTAAAGTAGCTTCATGTTTCCAATTGTTTCCATCCCTCGAACCTTTTAACTAACCGTGATCAGCTCTCTTTATGACTGTGTATTAGATGTACTTGAAGGAATTGAAATATAATTTGAAATACAATATAGTTTTCAAATTCACAGGAAGATATTTAAAAAAGCATGGTAGTTCGAATACTACATTGGTGATGATGAAAGCTATAAAGACTTGTTTAGTTTCGACATTGACTGCCTGTTTTCTATGTTCCATTGGTGATGATGAAAGCTATAAAGACTTGTTTAGTTTCGACATTGACTGCCTGTTTTCTATGTTCGTGCTAGTAAGTTTTCATAGTTCTATTACATTGCGGTTCGCAGGTGAAGGCTCTTTATGTGAAAAACATACCTGAGAATACTACTACTGAGCAATTGAAAGAACTGTTTCAGCAGCATGGGGATGTGACAAAAGTGAATATGCCACCTGGGAAAGCTGGGCATAGTAAACGGGATTTTGCATTCATCCATTATGCTGAGAGGTCAAGTGCACTGAAGGCTGTAAAAGAGACAGAGAAATATGAAATTGAAGGTTTTATTTCTATATCCTCTGAGATTTACATTCGAAATCTGAAATGTACAATCATATCTGCTTTTATTTACAGTGAAACGTTAAAAATATTTCGGGATTGTGTTTGTGTTCCTTGATGATAAGAGTGAATTCAAAAATGATTTGTTCGACTTCTTTTGACTGAAATAATAATCTTCTGAGATCTGCATTTCAAAATAGTAATAATAATAATCTTCTGAGATCTGCATTTCAAAATAGTAATAATAATAATCTTCTGAGATTTTTTTATGCAGGCCAAGTGTTGGAGGTTGTCCTTGCAAAGCCTCAAAGTGATAAAAAGCCAGATGGAGCCTATTCCCATATATCTGGAAGTCATTCAAACCATCTTCTTCATGCTGGATACGGTAGTTATGGCGGAAGTCCATACGGTTCCTTAGGTGGGTATGGTGTTACTGCAGGCTTGCATCAGGTAATCTGCTCGTTTATCACCCGAAGCAAAAGAAATGAAATGAAAAAAGACTTTGGCCACATTAATCTCATGGATTTTCTTGCATGAACAGCCAATGATTTATGGTAGGGGGCCAATGCCTGCTGGAATGCAGATGGTACCAATGGTTTTACCGGATGGTCGAATTGGTTATGTCCTGTAAGATCTCACAACTCTTACTCGAATCAAAATCCATTTTTATATGACTATATAAGATAGTAAATTCTATGTATGATTACTTGGGAATGCAGTCAGCAACCTGGAGTACCGATGCCACCTTCTCGGTCTAGAAGAAGTGAGCGGAGCAGTGGCTCAGGTGGACCGACGAGTCGATCGGGAGGTAGCAGCAGTGGCGATGAAGTCAACCGTGGGAGAAGGTATCGGCCGTATTAACGGTAAAAGAGCTGAAAAGGATTGTGTGACTGGAGATTAGAAGGCTAAATCACAGGAAATAACAAAAATCCCCACTCAGAAAAAGAATGTAAAAGAAACCGAACAAGATGAGAGAAAGAACAGAGAGGTTTTTGCTATTATGGCACTTCTTATTTAGCTCAGAGTTGAACAAAGAGAATTGTGTGTACCATAAGCAATATGCAGTTCAAAGTTTTACTCAGTTTTAGAATCTCCTGTTCTTTCTCCCATTTTTTTTATGTCCTTTTGAAGGTGAAAGTCTGTGTAATCACTGGTAAAGGATAACTTCATTGTTCTTCATCTCTTTTTCTGAGAAGATTCTTTCTGTTCCTTTTCCCCGTTCAATTCGAATCTCTCACTTTTTAGTCGAAACTCGAAGGGTATACTGCCTGGTTGGTACGAATTTGCTATGAGATCATTGTTTTAGGGTTTATCTGTTTGTTTGCTTTCTGTTTTCTTGTGCTTGGTTTTAAAATGTATGCTTAAAAACTAAGGTCATTCTTTGCTATTTATTTTCTTTTTAAAATTTTAAGATTTGACCTAAAACCTACTCACTAGAAAAGTAGCCTTTAGATTTCAATTGCATGAAAATGGATAAAAGTAGGTGATGACCCATCTTTAACTTAGCTCGTCCCTTATCTGTAACGTAGCTCGTCCCTTATTTCTAGGGTTACCTACCATATCATTTGGTATTAACATTTTAAGCTCAAGATCAAATATATGTTTTCAAGTTGTTCCATTTTGTAATTTGTCAAAATGCTCCTCAAACTCGTATATTTATCATAAGACAACCCTAGTTAGTCGAGTTTAAGATTCTTTTTACCTTCAATTCATCTTCTTGTTGGGCTTGGTGGAAAGTAAATAGTTGGTCGAGTTTAGGATTCTTTTTACTTTTCAATTCATCATTTTTCTTTATACCACTTGTCACAATTGCATTTTTTATGGCAGTGGACTTGCGATTGTGCGACACTCCTTTCCCAACAATAGAGTGAACTAAGCCAATTTGTTCTTGCGTTGCCTACGGCCAAGTGACGTATGTTCGAGCCTCTAACCTCGGTTTAAGAAGAAGATTTTAGAAAACGAGGGCATAGAAAAATTTTCGAAAAAAATGTTATATATGCAAGCAAAAGAGTAACAACAATAGTTCACAATATATAATATATAAGTATGGGGAGGGATGTAACTAGGATTTTAAATATTTAGTTTTATCAAAAGTTACCAAAATATTTTTACGGTTCTAGAAAATTATTTTTTTCTAATATTTTTTTTTTAATAATGGAGACCAAATCTTAGATTTAGAAATATTTTGGCTAAATTGTTGGAAGAAAAGACAAATAAATAAAATGTTTTTCCCCTTTGAGAGAGAGGTCCCACATCCACTTATAATCTCCCACGTGGATATATGGAAACTCTCTGCATTAAGGACGCTATTATTATTCAACAGGAACCCTGACCGGGAAATTTTCAATTGAGTCGATCCATGGGTTAACTCGGCCGCACTCGGTCGCCGGAAGTTCTCGCAGAGCCTTCCAAACCGCACTGTTACACTTGAATCCCGCTCCGAACGCCACCTGCCAGATCCGGTGGCCTTTTGAGACACGATTCTTTGCTTCTGTATATGCTAATTCGTACCACAACGAGCTGCTCGATGTATTCCCGAATTGGTACAATGTCATCCTCGAGGGTTCGATGTGCCAGTCACTCAATTCGAGATTCTTCTGCACAGCGTCCATCACTGCTCTTCCGCCGGCGTGGATACAGAAATGCTCGAAAGCGAGCTTAAAATCAGGTACGTAGGGTTTCACCTTCGATTTCAGCACTTTCTTTTTCATCATCGATAGGAAGAAGGTGATTTGCTCTGAAAATGGTAGTACCAAAGGACCTAGAGTCGTAATGTTAGTCTTTAATGCTTCACTTGCAATCGCCATTAATTCTCGTGCGAGTGAAACCCCCATTTTCCCCTTGTCGTCCTCTTTCTGATAAACGCAATTGTAGCTTTTGTCGTCAGCCCCTTTGTGAGTCCTAATCATGTGAATTAACTCGTATTTTGATCGGGATCGATCGCCGTGCTTGTTCGATAACAGCACCGCTGCTCCTCCCATTCGAAATAGACAATTGCTAATCAGCATCGATCGGTCGTTGCCGAAGTACCAATTTAGGGTTATACTTTCGGTGCTCACAACAACCGCATACGTGTTAGGGTATGCATTGAGAAAGCCCTTAGCTAGCGTGATCGAGGTAAGGCTTGCGCTGCAGCCCATCCCACTGAGATTATAGCATTTAATGTCGGTTCGAAGCTTGTAGTGGTTCACAATCATGGCCGACAGCGATGGTATGGGATTGAATAAGCTACAGTTGACGATTAGAATTCCTATTTGACTCGGATCCAAGCCGGTTTTCTCGAACAGAGCATCGAGTACACCGAATATTACAGTCTCGGCTTCGTAGCGAGCTTCATCAAGACACAAATTCGGCGGCCGAGAAGTAATTCCTCTCGCGAAGTAGGTTTCATCGCCAAGACCAGCTCGTTTAGCAACTTTGGACATAAACTTAAGGGCATCCTCTTGAAAGGCACCGCTCTCTGCACTCATCTCCAGGAAGCTGTCCACTGTCATCTTCCTCACATCCTCCGGTTTGTAACAGGCAAACTCCACCAGATAAACCGGTGTAGATCGCTTGGAACAGTAAAGGCCAAGGAGAAATATAGACATCAGACTGGCTATGGTTGTAGTTGCATTAATCCCATATTGAAATCTTGTGGTCGGCAGTAACTCGGACACCCGGAAGAGTTTGAAACCGGACAGCTGAATGGCAATGGAAATAAACAGGGGCAGAATTACGAGTAACATAAGAGTAGTGGCAGAGTTGCATGAGTACCCATTTCCCAATTTGACATATTTGAGCTTAACTGACAGTAAAATGTCTAGCAAGCGTTGCCGGATTCTGATGAGGATGGAGGAGTTCTTAAGCTCCGTTTCTGCTGTTAATCTCTCTGTATCCTTCTCAACGCTTTCCATATTTAATGCGTTGCTAATTTCTCTTTTCTGCTGTTAATCTCTCTGTATCCTTCTCAACGCTTTCCATATTTAATGCGTTGCTAATTTCTCTTTGGATGTCTTTGTGCAGCACTCTCTAAGTCTCACCCTTCTGGTTGATTTCTCTTAGAAACAAGAACTTCCCGGAGTAGCCAATCCAGAGAAGAAGAGAAATTATGAAGGCAAAGGATTGAAAAACTTTCAAACTACCATCTCGTTGTGTAGTGATTGAGAGAGAGAGAGAGAAGGGCGGTAGAGAAGCAGAGAGGGTTTGGCACTTGGCAGCAGGCCAAGCAAGAATAGATATAATGAACAAAAGTGAAGGGAAGGAAGGAGGAGCCGAGGGGGTGTGCATCTAAAATAAATGGGAGTAGTTCCAAGAATGATGAGATAAGGAAATTAATGGATAGATCCTCTTCGAATTGTAGTGGTTTGAGATTTGTAGTTAGGTGTTTATTTGAATATCTTCTTTAATGATGTCTATGGCCACACTCTTCTTGTAGATAGGCTTAGGATTGGATCGATATCTAGCATGCTAACAGGACTTCCACCCCTGAATCAGCTCCATGTAGCTTGTTCTTTTCTCTTTTATAGGTATGCTGGGTATGCTGGGTATGCTGGGTATGTCTGAACCAAGTTGTTGGGGGCCATTGACTAAAGAGCTGAAGTGGGTTTTGTATCCATTCAAAGAAACTCAAATCAGAGAGAGGGTAGAAACCGAGATTGCTCCTTTTGATAGAGAGAGAGGGGCTCCCTCTCATTATTCCCTTTATTTTCTTAGACTATTCTTTCGAACCCATGTGAACAATGACTCTTATCACTTATTTCATTTCATTATTTTCTTAATCCAGCAATTGTTTAAGTCCCAAAATCGAGACACATCAATCATACCATATACTTCAATAGAGATGTGAAGAAAATATTACATATTTCAATTCATGCCACAAATGAAGTTTCATTATTATAAATTTTGGATGGATTATAATTTAAAGTAATTTAGAGTTATTGTATTTTATTAATATATTTTAAAAACTTTTATTTAGGTTACATTTACACCCGGGTTAATTATGACCATAAAGTAAGAATGTTACAACTTATGGAATAAGTTTAATAGTTTTCATTTTTAGGCTCATATATGTTGTATTTGTAAGTAGACTTGAAAATTATGTTTTATGTAGAATCATTTAAGTTTGACATAATTAATTTTGTCTGTGGAGTGATTTGAATCTCAAACAAGTGTTATTGCCTTAAGATACTTCATCAACAAGAATCATTCAAGGTAATCTGAATCTTACCCCTTGTACTGATTCCTTAAGCTATATTGTCTTCTTTTGATTTTTTCTTTTAGCTTCATCTCAACATTTTAAAATGTGTCTGCTGGAGAGAGATTTCTACACCATTATAAAAAATACTTCGTTCTATCCTCCAATCGATGTGACTCTCACAATTCTTGATGTACTGCCCCTTATTTCTCTTTTAGACAATTGCCTCTTATTTCTCTTTTAGATAATGCACTCCTGGTTTCTTTTCATGCTTTTATTCTCTTCATGACTCTCCCACCTCATGTCTATGCTCACATTTCTTTTAGTTTTCCCCCTCATAAACTTCTATACAGGCATTTCTTTATCAAGGATTACTTATAATATTAGTTAATATTTGTTAATGGCATTAACATATTTTGGTCCTTAAAATGGTTATAATTGGCACGATGTTAAAATACTTTGTTAATAACTTAGCGAGTTAGTGATGCAACCTCTTTCAAACGTTAGGAGAAGAATTATAAAGGAAACGTTTATTTTACTTCACATTGGCCACAGTCTTATTTTAGTCATATCTATTCGGACCAGCTTGCATCCTATTACAACGTATAGTTGTCAATAGTGACCATAGAGAAATATTAAGAGAACTAAAATAAACGGTATGAAACAAAATTTAAAGCAATTAAATATCGTTAATAAAATAAGTAATTAATTGGCCTAACTAGACTAATTTGGGCGTAATGAAGTAATTAATACTGGAATAAATCACCATATTTTATTACCGGTTTTAAATAAAATGACTCCTAGCTTATAATCAACAAACTGCCCATTTAAAAAGGAAACTAAAATCAAATTAATAAATATTAAATAAATCTAAAAATCTAAAATGACAAAATAGCAAATGCAATCATTTTAATAAAATTATATAAGCTTTTAATTATAAATATTTAGTGCAATAATCAAATTAAAACTTAATTAAGTAAATAATTTTAAATGAACTATCTTACCAATTTTATATGATTATGATAAATTATTAATAAAACCATAATAAAATAAAATAAAATAAAATATATATGTTTTTTCATTTCTAAAATTGCATGTTCGACCTTAACTTACAATTTTAAGGTTTTTTAAATTACTTATTTAAAATTAGTGAAAATTGAAGACGGTAGGAATGGCACATTTAATGAATCTAAGTCTAACTTGATGAAATAAATATATCTATTAGTACATTAATTAATTTTATTGTATATTTATTGAAACTATTAATAAATTAGTAATTTATGAGAAATAATTAAACCTTTAAAAAATCCATTAATTAATATCATACTTATATAAAAATTATGACATTAAAATCATTAAATATCATTTATTATTATAAAAGTGCACTCCTATCCATCATCTAATTTTTTGCTTGAACATCGAAGTATATAGTTTCTTTAAAGATAAAGCTGACCCCTTAAATCTTTATGTTCTTTCGTGACCTAGACTCTAAAAGAGACGAGGAAGCTCGACCGCTAAACAAAAGAGAGAAGGAAAGCTTGGGACGATGTCCAAGCTCCCTAGTCGACCTCATATGCGTACACCGCCATAGTGCCCTTGGTCTCTATGATCATGGTCTAGTCCTATCTTCACCTCTTTTGACCTATTTGAAAATGAGTCAACAAGAATCCCGAGGGTTTCAAACAAAAAATGTAAGTTATTCTTAATTCTTAAAATCCTTGTTACACTAAATTTCGTCAAGATACCTCATGTATCAAAGTTAGTGTGACATGCACAACATCTATGGCGAGGTGATCTAATCATTTGATGAAAGCACTCCAGTCACCTTCTCGAAGTGACTTGTCAATCACGTTTTCCCTCCCTCAAAACAATGCTCCTCACAAAAGTCCTTTCTTGGATTGGGGCAACACAGCAATGAGTAGTTCGCTCCAAGACTCCACCCCCTCGAAAGCAAAATGTCGACTGAGATGGAGTTGGAAGCCAACCTAGACTTTCTTGGGCTTGCCTCTACATCTAAATAAAATTGTTGGCAGGCTAAAAAAGAAACCAGCCCAGCCTTTAAAATCAAGCTTTGCGTGGAATGCCCTGTGTGAATGTTTGATTAATCCACCACACCTAAATGGTGTGAAAGTTGTCTTATTTATAATCAAATAAATTACAAGGATATGGAAATAGTAATAAATGAAAAGATACCTATGATAATAAGGCAAATATTAGATATTTGCCTTATAATAAAATATCAAATATAATATATATGGTAAACTATAATTTATTACTAAATATCCTTAACACCCCACCGCAAGCTAAGCGTCGGATTTAAACGAACGTGAAGCTTGAATCTGAAAAATTCAAAGAGGTTGAGAAACACTTTTCATGAAGATGCTAACAACCCGGTTCTTGGCCATCAAAAATTGCAGAGGGATCGCCGCTCAGCGGCGATGCTGCCTTGGCTTAGGCGAGAATATGTCTAACCCATGAAGAGGGATTGTCGCTTAGCGACGATGCTGCCTTGGCTCTAGTGAGAATATTTCTAACACCAAGAAGTAGAAGGGGAAACGTAGAGCAAGGGACAAAGACAATGTTGAAGCCGGAAGAGTCACCACATTGGGCGAAGGAGCCAATTTTGGCGAGAAGGGCAGTCGGAAGAGTCGCCTCATCGGGCGAAGAAGCCAATTTTGGCAGGAAGGGCGGCGGCAACTTGGTTGGCGAATAGGCCGTGCGGCACCCAGATTCCGAAGGTAAATCTCTGCAAAAGGTTGATAGGTTTAGGTTAGGGTTTATGTGAAGGATGAAGGTTAATTGGGAAGAAAATGAGAGAGACTATATTGGCCAAAGGGAAAACCGATTTGGTTGGAAAAGGTGAGGTTGTATGTACAGAGTATGACGAAAGGTGATTTGGAGATCAATAGGGTGGAGCCAAAGAGTAATCAATCGGCTCCGACTACGGCAGCCATGAAGACTGCCCCTGCGGCGTCAAAACCAGCAAGGGTGGTTGAGAAGAAGATTAGAGGATTCAAAAGCCATTGAAAAGAAAGGATCAGGGTTGTTAAACCGAAAGGACTCTGATACCATGTGAATGTTTGATTAATCCACCACACCTAAATGGTGTGAAAGTTGTCTTATTTATAATCAAATAAATTACAAGGATATGGAAATAACAATAAATGAAATGATACCTATGATAATAAGGCAAATATTAGATATTTGCCTTATAATAAAATATCAAATATAATATAATGATACCTATGATAATAAGGCAAATATTAGATATTTGCCTTATAATAAAATATCAAATATAATATATATGGTAAACTATAATTTATTACTAAATATCCTTAACACCCTGCCTATTCACTCAGACAATACTCTGAACACGAAAGTGTAATTTATTACTAAATATCCTTAACACCCTGCCTATTCACTCAGACAATACTCTGAACACGAAAGTGTGCAGTTCCACCCCCTCTTTAATTAGTTTTTATTCATTAAGCACAAGTCACTCAACTATAAATCTAGAGTTGCATTTTTGTGCGTGGTAGGACAAGTTGTCTCCATTGATATAAGCATTACATGCAAGTATATCCATCACAAATTGTTCATAATTACAGCTGAATCAAAAGTTTAAAAATTTATTTGATCTCTATAATTACAATCACAAATTGTTCATAATTACAGCTGAATCAAAAGTTTAAAAATTTATTTGATCTCTATAATTACATCTTACAATTTGTGTATGATCTAACAGTAAGTTCCTTTCGTGTCAATAAGAGGGTGAGGTTCATTGGTCAAGTCCCAAAATTATTACTTAAAGAGAACTAACTACTCTTCCACTTTCTCTATGAGAAATAGTGAATTTCATCTCATGAAATTTTATTTCCGACTTCAATTTTAGTCAAGTTTTCAAAATAGTAGACATATTGAATAAGTTAATGAAATTTTATTTCCGACTTCAATTTTAGTCAAGTTTTCAAAATAGTAGACATATTGAATAAGTTACAAAAGTTATTCACCCATGCAAATCAAAAAACAAACCTTTGCAGGCAAGAGTTCACAATGGCATGATATTGTCCACCTTGAACCTAAGTTCTCCTGACTTTACTTTTAGTTTTCCCAAAAGATTTCATACTAATAGAGAGTGTCTCATATTTACATACTTAAAATTTTTTTTACCTTAATTAGTCGATGTAGGACAATCCTCACATTTTTTCTCCCTAAAATAAGTTTTACTATTGATATCATTAATTAGTCGATGTAGGACAATCCTCACATTTTTTCTCCCTAAAATAAGTTTTACTATTGATATCACATGAAGATAAGATCATGAAGATAAGACGTGTTACCCTTTTGACAATAATCTATAATCTAGCTACTACAGCACATGCCATCAAGGATGGTGGTGGTCCAAACAGATTTGACAATAATCTATAATCTAGCTACTACAGCACATGCCATCAAGGATGGTGGTGGTCCAAACAGATGTGATAGTAGACTTACCTCAAATCTCCATCTTCTTCTTCCTCCAACTTCTTACACCAACCTCCATTGACAGGTTTGCACGATTGATGATCAAACAAGACTCATACTCCGATGTTGACCCATAATTTGGCCATTGACAGGTTTGCACGATTGATGATCAAACAAGACTCATACTCCGATGTTGACCCATAATTTGGGGACGGTGCATGCCATCCAGTCGTGGTGCCTAAACCTACAACTACAAATTTACAAGCAGCCAACAGAGAATCGAATGGAAATGGAAATTGTGTATCCTGTACATGATTTCCATCCACATTGACATGTAAGATGGTGCCTATTGGTTCTGATAAATTTATGCGTTTAACAGAATGCTATGCAGGAATGAAATTCTAGATGAATTATGCGAAGTAGTTAATTACGAAACTTGTAGAACAATTAAGAAAATTGGCAAGGAAAGAGAGATAATATTCCTGAAACAAGTTCAAAACTGCGAGAAAAAGAGGAAAGATTATATGAGGATCTTGTCCAATAAATTATTTGCAAGTTTCAAATATAGGAGCTAAAGATAACGTAATGTGAACCTTAACTATAATAAGCGTGCAGCCTCATAATGGTATTGATCGGACATTGAAATTCTATCCAAGACAAGAAGAGAAAATAAAGTTTGAGAGATCAATGGAGAGGAATCAAATTGATGACTCCCTAATTTCCAAAACAAAACAGGGCATAATATGAACCTAAGACATGATTTCAATCATGTAACTTTAAAGAAGATACCATTACAAAACAGGGCATAATATGAACCTAAGACATGATTTCAATCATGTAACTTTAAAGAAGATACCATTATTGTAATATTGAAGAAAAATCAAGTTTCATTTATACATGGATACAAATTACTTCAACTGAGGGGATTCATATATTTTTGGATGGTTACAAATTTTTTGGTTGATGATTAAAGTTTAGATTTTTAGTAGTGTTTAGTTAGTGTAAGACTTTTTATTTACTTTTTAGGTTATATTTACGTAACAACTAATTATGCTCCTAAAGTATGAATGTTTCTTGAAATGCATCATGGAAGGTCAAAACTTTCATTTTGAGGCTATATAAAGTTGTGCGTTGTCTTTGTAAGGTAGACTTGTAAAATGTAGTAAAAGAACATACGCACTTTTCTTTCAACTTAGAGCTCAATTTCTTAGCAATTCTATACAGTTTAGGTTGCATTCATAGTCGAACGAGGATGCTGGCACTCGTTCCCTTCTCTAATCGATATGGGACCCCCCAATCCAAACCCCTTCAGGCCCGGTGTCCTTGCTGGCACACCACCTCATGTCCACCTCATGTCCACCCCCCTTCAGTGCTCAACCTCCTTACTGGTATATCGCCCGGTATCTGGCTCTAATACTATTTGTAACAGCCCACGCTCACCGCTAGTAGATATTGTCCTTTTTGGATTTTCTCTTCCGAACATTCCCTTAAGGTTTTAAAAACACGTCTGCTAGGGATAAGTTTTCACACCCTTATAAAAAATGCTTCATTCTCCTCTCCAACCAATATGGGATCTCAATATGGGATCTCACAAATAATGATAGTTCTACCAATATATGCAGACATAGAAGATGAAGCTAAGCCCGACAACCTTGCCTTCCTCCTCCGATGAATGATCGATCATGGACTTGACTTCACTGCTGTTCTTTACAACCCTTCTATATCACTTTCTTTTACTGCTTTCTCTTCACAAACAGTTCTTTAATTAAGTTGAAGTTATTTGTTCTATATCACTTTCTTTTACTGCTTTCTCTTCACAAACAGTTCTTTAATTAAGTTGAAGTTATTTGTAAAATGTTGAAATTAATGCAGTTTGATATTTTTATACAACTTGTTCCAGTAATTGAAGGTTCGTTTGAATGTGCCCAAAACCCTAAACCCTAAAATATAGAAATAAAGTTTACTGGAAGTCAAATAGAATAGCTCTCTCCAAAAGCACCATAAGCTCATTCAAATCAACAAAATAGCATCTCTTGGCCATCTTACAACATTACGTGATCATTCAATTACTCTTCTAATTAATTTTTCTATTGATATGTTTCATGATGAAACATCATACAATTCTATGAGTATAACAGATGACTTGCATCAACATATTATTGATATTGTTAACTGCAAATAGAGAACGAAGTAGAATCAAATGCTTCAGAAAATCTCGATTTTTCTTATTTTTTTTCCTGTCTAATGGGTAACTTACCATGCCATAGATATGAGATTTTGATATCATGTTCCTCTCCAATGCAATTTCTGGTTAAAAAAAACCCACTGAGTTAGTCTTCATGAATACAATTAAGACTTCGAAACAATGCAATTTCTGGTTAAAAAAAACCCACTGAGTTAGTCTTCATGAATACAATTAAGACTTCGAAATGCACACCAGTAGTAGATGATCAAAGCAAAAGTGCACTTGAATCAGCTCACTTTTCTTTTATCAGAAACGTTAACTATTTGTGCAATTACTGTGTTTATTGATTTCTTAGGGGGAAAGAAGTAGAGATTTTCTTAGGATTATATCTTCAACGTTTGTAATTGATGACGAGTTTCGATGTGATACCTGCAAAGCATCTCAGGTATCAACTTCATAACAGCATTATGAAGAGGATAGTGAGAAAGATATTAGCTCCCTTCTACAGTATTTCCATCAGTTCTCCACATTATATCTTTTAATCCTGAGAGAAAGATATTAGCTCCCTTCTACAGTATTTCCATCAGTTCTCCACATTATATCTTTTAATCCTGAAGAGAAGCTTTTGTAGAACTGTCGTATGGAAATGCAAAAGCACGTTAGTATATGAGATTGTACAATTTAGCTCTGAAATAATGAATTTAGTTCTGAGTTTCAATAAGAATACTGGTAACATGCCTTGATAAACTCGAGCGTATCGCCACCAGTTTTTCGGAGCTCCACCATATGCAAGGAAGGAGCCACCTCGAACACCTGGAGTTCAAAGGGCAAAGGGCAAAGATATTTGGCATCAGATGTTGAAAGAAAGCCATTGAACTTCAAATGAAGCTATTTGAGGGAAATTTGTGAACCGAGTAAATAGTTTCAATCCTTTTTCATTCTAATCACAGATGGTGGCCAATGATGGTGAAGCCAAGTTATATCATAACAGGTCAAGCCCACCGCCAGTAGATAGTATCCTCTGCTAGGGAGACATTTTCACACCCTTATAAAGAATGTTCGGTAACCCATCTCCAACCAATATAGGATCTCACAATCCACTCCTTTTGGGGCTCAGCGTCCTCGCTAGCACTCATTCCCCTCTTCAATCGACGTAGAATCTCACATATATTTATTTAGAATTAAAAGTCTCTAGATGCATGCTTTTGACAAAGGCATTGAAACGAGTTCGGTACATGAGATTACGAAACTAATTAATAATGTTAGCCAGGAATAATGTTTTTACCTCAGTGGCTATGGAGAGGTGTCCTTTCCTCCCAGTCTTGTCACCTTGCAGCTTCATCTGCATTTACCTCAGTGGCTATGGAGAGGTGTCCTTTCCTCCCAGTCTTGTCACCTTGCAGCTTCATCTGCATTGATATCATATCTCGTTACAAGAGTTCTAACAAAACTCATCTCAGAAACAAAGATATCTTTCACAAGCTATCAATAAATGGTTACCTTGTAGTCCCGTTTTTTAATATTGAACCCCATAGGTTTTGCAGTTTCTTCAATCTTCGACATGATCTCATTTGCAGGGCTCTGTGAAGTAAACTGGGTTTCTCTCTTTGCAACAGCCTATCTTCGACATGATCTCATTTGCAGGGCTCTGTGAAGTAAACTGGGTTTCTCTCTTTGCAACAGCCTGAAAATATTTAATTTGATCCATATGATATCAATTAACTAAATATACAGAATTATTACAATACAACTGAATAAGTACCTTCTGCTTCTCAAATAGATTTTCAAGACTGAAACCTGGAGACCTAGATATAAGCTCAAAAGCATTCATAAACACCGGTTTCTCTTTCTTTTCGGTCAAAAGATGTTCCTGGAATTAAAAAAAAATTAACGAAACACCTTAATAGGGAACTTCATCTTTCCTCTCATTTCCATCACATTAATCTCTGGCTCAAAGCCTCTGTTTTGTGATAAAATCCTCACCCTCGAGCTGCTAAAAGCAGCATTGACATCATCGAGAGTTATATCCTCTTCCACTTCAAATTGGGTGGGTGTGTAGCCCTTCTTGAACCATTCATCTTCTTGAATTTCGGCTATTGTTATTCGCTGAAGTAACAGAATGAAAAGAAAAGTTTTGAGACTTTACGGAGGATCAAACTTCAAGAGAGTAAATCAAATTAGGAGTTATAAACTTACAGTAAGAGGGTTTGGATCGAGAATGCGACGAACTAGTTTTCTAGCACCATTTGAGAACCATGACGGAAAGCAGAAATCAGCCCTGGAAATCTGAAATTCATATCAAATATAATTTGAGAACAGTCCATGACGGAAAGCAGAAATCAGCCCTGGAAATCTGAAATTCATATCAAATATAATTTGAGAACAGTCCCAGTCTGTATAAATAGTAAAAACAAAACAAGATAAAAACTAACTTTTCGATACAAATGCGTTAGATTTGACTCGCTGAAAGGCAAGAAGCCTGCCATAAGAACGAAGAGAATAACCCCACACGACCGTTAGATTTGACTCGCTGAAAGGCAAGAAGCCTGCCATAAGAACGAAGAGAATAACCCCACACGACCAAATATCAGATGATTGACCATCATAACCTTTATCATGGAAGACCTGATATAGTATATCAAAATCAAAGGCAAAAACTTAGCACACATTTTGCAGAAGTATAACGAACAATCGTTATTTTATTTTAGTTATATACCTCAACTATTCTTATAAGACAAGAGTCTGACTCTACTACATTTAGTTGTGAAGGTAACTCGTACATATTAAATCTTAGGGAAGTAGCCTTCATGACTAGAACTCATTCATTCTAAGCATTTTAACTCAGCTAATGCTAACTCAAGGTGGTTTGTGATTAACCATCTTCACTCGAATATCGAAATACAAAAATTCTCCCAATGAAAAAAAGGAAGCAAGAAGTATGTATGCACACCTCGGGCGCTACATAGTTTGGAGTCCCACAGGCAGTGTGAAGAAGACCATCACCCTGCAATAATAGTGTTGGTGATCCCTTGATATTATATGAAACAGACACCTAAAGGACAGAAATTCGATACGAAAAGAAAGTAGCAAGCTCGATCTATGTACTACAATATTTTTTCAAAGAAAGATTCAAGGGAAGAAGATTCAACCATCTCCTAACCAACACTAAGATAAAGAAACTAAAGTTCAATTGAGAAGTTTTATAAGCAATGGAGAACAACCAAAATGAAGGAAGAACACTGGACAAAATCAATCATGAAAGAATCTCTGCCAGAATCTGAGTAATACTTACATGAACTTGCTGCGAAAGTGCACTCAATCCGAAATCTGATACTTTAAGAACACCATGCGAGTTGAGAAGAAGATTTTCAGGCTGCAGAAGCAGACAGTGCAGTAAACTAAACCCCACTGATCTAATTGCAAACACTAAGTAAAGTTTCGAGGAAATTTAAATCTTTTTAAAACCTTCAAATCTCGATGGTACACGCCTCTACTATGGCAGTAATCTACAGCATTAATAAGCTGATGGAAATATTTCCTTGCCTCATCCTCTTTAAGCCTTCCCTTTGTAGCCTATAAATAGAAATATCATCCTCTTTAAGCCTTCTCTTTGGCTAGGAGAGATTATTATACATGTAAAATTAGATAAGAAACAAGACAGAACGGATGTAAAATGCAAATATGAATCTAATAAACAATGTCTTACAATTTGGTCAAAGAGCTCGCCTCCCTCTACAAACTCAAGAACAATGTAGATTTTCGATTTGCTTGCCATAACCTATAAACAAGAACAGAAGAATTAAAACACATGCATCCCAAGAACCTTCTCAAATTAGCTTTATCCTTACTTCAATGGCTTAGTGAATTGGAAACACATGCATCCCAAGAACCTTCTCAAATTAGCTTTATCCTTACTTCAATGGCTTAGTGAATTGGTAGAAAGGGAATCGTTCATCATAATGATTATACTACTACAATCTCATATATTATCGAGCCAACTTGCATGTATCTTGACCAAAATCTATGAGACAACGGTCTAACTTTACTACATTTCGTTCCTCGAAACTTGCATGTATCTTGACCAAAATCTATGAGACAACGGTCTAACTTTACTACATTTCGTTCCTCGAAAAACTTGTGGGATTTAAATCAAAGATAGGTGATCACTCTACTTTCAACCTATTCCCTCACAAGGAAACAGAATCAGGGAAAATTGAACATGGTACCTCATAAATCTGAACGACATTTGGATGCTTAATCACTTTCAAAGTCGATATCTCTCTTTTTATCTGCCAACAAATCTAGATTAACAACAAATAACAAAAGAAAAAATCCCACAAAACGAAGAAAACCAGTTTACCTGTTCGACCATCTTGTGTCGAAGGACTTGTTCGCGATCAAGAATCTTGATGGCGACACAATCACCATTCTCAATGTTCTTGGCGAACTTGACCTTCGCAAAAGAGCCCTCGCCAAGGGTTTTACCGAGCTCGTACTTGCCAACGCGAGTCCTCGTCGCCGGGGTTTTCACGCTCATTCTCCACCAGAGATTCACAAAAAGAGAAAAACAGAAACACCCCAAAATTTGATGAACCCTTAGGGTTGAAGATCTTAGTGTAGCAACGATGGAAATGGGAAAAGCTCAACAAATCGGTTTGTTTTGATTACAGAAAAGGAAGGGTGGAATTTTGAAATGTGGCGAAACAGACGCGGCAGGAGAAGGAAGCCGCTATAGGATAAGGTACAGAGGCTCACCCCTTGCCATTGGAATTTTGGAGCGTAGGAGAGGATGCTTCGCGATTGGGCTTCTTTCATGTCTAATGTCCAGATCCCTCGCCATCAATTTGTTCATTGTTTGTTTTTGTAATCATTTACAAATGGACAACTGTATNAAAAAAAAAAAAAAAAAAAAAAAAAAAAAAAAAAAAAAAAAATGTTTCAACGCTTGGTCAAGTCCAATGGTCCAAGTTTCCAATTCATGTTCTTATCCAGTCAGTATGAGACCCTTCTTTCTACCCCTGCCACCCATTCTTTCTTATCCTCCTCAAAGTTTTCATCAATTCAACGTCATGGTAGAGATTTGATATGAACCACGCCAACGAATTTTCATACCTTAAGGGCCAATTACAAGGACAAGAGCTAAAAAGCTACAACAAACTTTGTACACTCATATTCAAGTTACGTTGGAGCCCTCTTTTATATGTTATGCAAAGTTGAAGTTCAAGAAAGAGATGTTTAAGTTGCATTTAATGAACGAACTAGTCCAAATATGACTAATAAACACATTTCATGCACTATTTAATTATAATTTAAATATTTGTTTGTTTTTTTATATATGAGTTAAAGTTATATTCTAACCTATTTAAGTTGCCATCTTCCATCATTAACACATTTTAATATGGATGTGATATGAGCATTTCTCATTTACTAGTCAATTTAATTTTCTTTTGAGAAGAGACCTCACGTTTTGGAATTTAAAAAAGAATATAATTTTTATTTTTTTATTTTTTTTAACTTTATTGAGAGCTAAGATTTGTAATTTCTCTATGTTTAGAAATTATATTATTTTTAAATTCCAAAACATAATGTCTCTGATCAAAGAAAATTAGGCTTTGATATAATAAATGTTTGTAAATAATAGGTCGTTCCGGGTAGAATTAAATTTTACGTTTAGAAATTCAATGTAAAAAAAATATTAAAAAGTGAGGATGTTGGAAAATATTTTTAAAATTTTTTTTTTCTTCCAACATAGGAAAAATAATTTTCAAGAAACTTTCACTTAATTTTATGTTAATTATCTATTATGTAGTTTGGTTATTACTAATTATATTGCTTGTTAAAATATAATTTTAGTTTATTAGCGTTTGGCTTTATAAATTTTGAAAAGATATTCATATTATATTTACTTGATTAAATTTAATAAAAAAATTAATTTCAAACTAATAATAAAGCACAAAGCGTAATTTTAAGATTTATAGAAAAACTAAATTATAAACGTTTGTAATATATATATATATATATATATATACCAAGATGATGATTGGCATACAAGTTGTCGCTTCATGGACTTTAGTGGAATTTAAACCTTATAATGGGATATTGTAATTTTATTTTGTTTAATATTTTTTCATGGACTTTAGTGGAATTTAAACCTTATAATGGGATATTGTAATTTTATTTTGTTTAATATTTTTTTATTTCAATAAATTAAAAACTCAATTTATACATATCCAAACATTGTCTTATATCGATTGCGAGAAGTCAAAAGATATTTTAATATGGATGTTGAGACTACGAACACGATTCTCCACAATGGTATGATATTGTCTACTTTGAGCATAACCTCTCATGATTTTGCTTTGAGCTTCCCAAAAAAATCTATCTAGTAGAGGGAGTATTCTTTGTTTATAAACCCATGATCATTCCTTAAATTAGCCAATGTGGGACTTTCATCATCAACACCTCCCCTCGAACAAACATGCCTCCCCTTAATCGATGCTCGACTCTTTTGGAGTCTTAGTCATTTTTTACTATCTTCGTACCTTCGAGGAGGTTTGACTCCTTTTTCTTTTTAGAATCCTTTGTTCGACATTTGAGGATTTACCAATCTATTGGCATGACTAAGTTTAGGGCATGGTGAGCGTTTCGTGGAGGAATATTTTTTTTAATATAATTCATAAATTAAAAAAACATACTTAATTATCATTTTCGCCTTTTAATTTTGAATAAATGTTTAATAAATCTTTAAACTTTTAATTTTGACACTCTTAACCAATCAAGAAAACTTGTAGAGTTGGATGAGTATCTATAGTAGATCTATACAATGTAAACCGCAAGTTGATCTTCTTCTAAAATATTCTTAAAATATCTAGATATCTAGAAACTTCTAGATAATGGACTCGTTGAGTTGGCTAATTAGTCTTCTAGATAACTGGACTTTTGGTTTGATTTTATTGGGCTAATGATGATTTTTTTAACATAAAATGTCCGGGTTTGTATCCTATTTTGTCAACAATTACTTACCAAATCCTTTAACCCTCTACAGTAATAGTTCTCTCTCAATCTCTCAGTGTTTTCTTTTCAGCCATATGTTCTTCTGAAGAGCTTTTTGTGATGGATAAAACATGGAGATTTGCAGGGGAATCAGCAATGAAGGAAGAAGGAGAAAGGGAAGAGAATGAGAATCTGCATATTCTGTGAAGGCTACTTAGGGTTCAATGGCAGTGGCAAGCATGATGGGGAAGGCTTGTGTTCGGTTGGTGGGAGTTTCAGTTTCATTCAACAAATAGACATTGTTTTCATGATTGCACCCATATTTGTTATAATGTCTGTTCTTATCTTTACTTTCTGCACTTCCATAGATCACAGTTCTACTTGGGCAGCTCCATTATCACACCATGTGATCCAAAAATCTGTTCAAATGAGAAGAAAATCTACCCGAATCAAATTTGAGTTTCAACCCGAGCTAAAATGACTTCAGAATAAGGGGATTCAAACCTTTGATTTCTTGGTTTAGATATATGTTTTAACTAGTTCGGTGGAACTAAACTAATCTTATATTTGACTATGTCAAACGGGAACGGGAAGGATACACGGGAAGGAAACAGGCCAATTTCTTAACTCAAATTCAATTGAAGTAGTAAAATATGATTGATTATAATCATACTTAACTGCAGGCTTAGCTTCGGAATATTATAATACTAACAACCTAACCCAGTTGTGTCATTCACAACATTATTGTATTTCCACGGCTAGTAATTTTATTTGGTATAATAAAGGAGCTGTCATCAGTTCTTCTCCATGCCTGCATAAAGGGACAGTCTTGTCTGGATGTGTTTTAGGCTTCCCTTGTTCAAGTTTTAATTGGGTGTCTCAGACTCTCAAAGGGGGCTTTTTGGGAAAAGTAGGGCTGTTTCCTTTTCTAAATACTAGTAAAAACCAAGTGGCTTTTAACTTATTTAACAATCCAGGGATGGCTGAGTTGCAATGAATGTGTTTTTGTGCAGATGCATTTGACAGAGTTTCATATATAATTTAAAACAGCCTGCTATTACAATTTTCTTCAACAACTTCCTGAATTAAATCCTCCTATTACCCCCAATCTAATATAAAAGTTTCTGATGAACATGGTAACTAAATAGGTTATTAAAAAAAGTAATGAAACTAAATTCAAATCTGATGATTCAAATCTGATAGTCAACATCGCTTGGAGAGGGGAACGAAATATTCCTTATAAGAGTGTGAAAACCTCTTTTTAGTAGACGCGTTTAAAATCATGAGGCTGACGACGATACATAATAGGCCAAAGGAGAGGGGAACGAAATATTCCTTATAAGAGTGTGGAAACCTCTTTTTAGTAGACGCGTTTAAAATCAGACGATACATAATAGGCCAAAGCAGACAATATCTATTAGCTGTGAGTTTGAGTTATTACAAATGGTATCAGAGTCAAGATATTGAGCGGTGAGCCAATGAGGATGCTAGACTCCCAAGAGGGGTAGATTGTGAGCAAGAGGGGTGGATTGTGAGATCCCACATCGGTTGGAAAAGGGAACGAAACATTTCTTATAAGGGTGTGGAAATCTCTCTCTAGTAGACGCGCTTAAAACCATGAGGTTGAGATGATATGTAACAGGCCAAAATGAACAATATTAGCAGTGAGTTGAGGCGGTTACACTCATAAGACTAGTCTTATGTAAAGGCTCATTTATGACTATACTTAAAGATTAATGTTCTGAATAGAAGCTGTAGTTGGGTTTGCATGAGAAGGGAGGAGAGAAGAAAGAAACAATAATGAAAGAGGTTATGAAAATGAAGAAACAAAGGAATTGTGGCCAGGTGGGTGTCGCGGCACTAAATGTCATCTAAGGCAATAAATCAATCAAACTCTACCCCAGATAGAAGCTACGCAATTATCGATCCCAGCCAATGAATGCCAATCCTTCTTTTATTTATATTTACATTCCTTCAAATTGACAAAACCAACTTTGGGAAGCCACGCGTGACGTTATACTCAATGCGACTTTCTTATTCTATTTCTCTCTAATATCTTCAAGAACTGCACGTCTTTTTCCTAAGCTAATTGGGTTTTCTCTCCGATCTATCTTCTTCTTCTTCTTCTTCTAATGGATCATTTGTGAGTTTTTCCTCCTATTCTATGTCACACACGAGAGAATTGCAGGTGGGAGCAGACACTGAAGCTGGGATGAAGGGGGAGAGAGAGCAGAAGAGGCAGAAGAACAGAGATCTCAAGGATGTGTGGACATGTCTAGTTTTAGTTTTGGTAAGTGTATCAGGGGGGTTCGTGATGGGTTGGTGGGCGGTTCGGTTTCATAGATCACAGAAGCAACAATGGATGGTACCTTTTAGCCTTGTTTTGATGATCGCTCCCATCTTCATTTTGATCTCTATTTCCATCTCCTGTTTCTGCACTTCCATGGACAGAACTTCTTCTTTAGTCTCATCCTTGGATAATGATCGACCACCTGAAATTAGATGATGAACAAGATTACATTACATTGTCTTTTTGGGCAAATGGGGGCTGGGATATTGGGGCTCCACCCCCACCAATTCTAGGGAGACTTGCCTGCTCTAAGGCCAGTTCTAGTTGGTTTCAAGGGGACCTGCCTGCCCTAGTTGTCATCATTTCACCAAGATTTACATGTCACTACTATATCATGAGAAATTTTTGTTTTTTTTTTTTTAATGTTTATGGAAATAAGGTCTTGGAAAACTGAATGGAATTTTAAATCAAGAAGAATTCGCAATCACCGGTACACAACTTTCTTATTCAGTTGCTTACTAACTTTTTATTTAATTTTTTTAAATTTTTTGCTGACAAATTGTTATCACTCAAAAAGAAAAGCATCATTGTTCATAAAATAACTACATTACTCTGGTTCCCCCAAGACATGAATATCAGTACACGCAATGCCTTTCATGTTTAAGCATAGTTACGAGGAACAAAAAAAGAAAAAAAAAAAAAAGAAGAAGAAGATTTCATGAGATTATTAAAGGCTCCTATATGTGAAAAAACTGGTGCATGTTCGGAAATGACTCCTCATCTCAGTGCAGAACGACTAAAAAAAGAATATAGCATAAACTCTGGGAACGATATAGATAGACATGAGACTAGCTTCTGTCATAATACCACATAGGGAGATAAATTTCCACGAGAAGATGCAATAAAGGCATTCAGAAGCATTAAATTCAAATATTATCCCTGAATAAAATTGTAGTGTTTTTTTTCCTTCTCCCTATTCATAGGACAAGATGGCATATGCAAAGGAGTATTACCGCCTCATAATTTTTTTTTCTTGCCTAGGTCATACTTCCATTGAACGGCTCTTCTCAACTCGTGAACCCGAAAATGCAATAGTGAATGATCACATTAAGAGCTAAATATGGCATTGAGGTCTCAATAATTAACGACTGAATTGCTATAATGGTTTGTTTAAATTTGAGACTACAATGGTCAAATTGCACGTTTGAACGAATGTATTATAAGAATGATTTTTATCTTATCTGTGGCAAATAATCCAGCTACTCTAATTCCACCAACTAAAGGATAGCTTGCACTTGTGGGAAAAGACTAATAAAACAGTGAATTTGAGGAATAAGTGAGGTTAAGGCAACAATCAGCAGCAGGAACCTTGAGGAACGGAAATTGATAATCCAATCTAAAGCAGAACATTGAAGACAAATAAAAGGCAAGTGAAGACTTCAAGTTCATTACCTCAATTGATGCTGGATTGCTCATCAGGGGAGATGCATGCATAACTACGAACCAAAAAAGACTTGAGTGCAAAGGCTAGATTAAGAACTGGATCAAAGTGCAAACACATAAAAGTATTGGAAAATCAAAGGGTAAGTTCAATTTTATAGAAACGTAAACTACAAACCAGCTGAGCTTCTTACCAAGAACTAAAAAAATGATCACAAGATTGGCAGGAGAACTAGAGAGACTCTTAGCTTCATCAAGAACTTCGATAAAACTAGGCAGCAAAACAAGCGTATCCATTGTTGTCACCAAGAATGTGTAAAGCTTACGGGGAGCAGGGGGCAAGTAGGTTAATCTGAAAGAAATTTATTTTACTTAACATGGTAAGATAAAAGATTTTGAACTTTCAGTTATCGTAAACATCTTGGAAAGAAATCACAACATAGGAGAGCTTGAAAGACTATATCGATCTTCTTCAGAGAAGCTTACAAAACAATAAATAACCATATTAACCATCTTTAAGGAGTTAAATGTGACATCAATGAACAATCTATTACCCTGGCGAATACAACTACTCTCCATATCTAACTTATGCACGACAAAATTCAACAGCTCGTAAATTTCAATTCTGAGGTGATTGGCCTCGTTTAAAGTTAATCGCTCAAAATGAAATCGGAATTCAAGTTCAGTAACCCAAAAATTCAAAATGAGCAGAATCAGTACCATAATATAAAATATAGTGATGATGGAGAACCGGAAGAAGTTAAAGCAACCCGTGAGTAATTTGGGGCGCTCCATGTGATCTCTAGAACCGTATAGTAGGACAACATTCATGAAGTAGCCAAGGAATCTAAAGGAATTGATGACTTCCATTCTTTAATTGAATTTCCGACCAAGCCGGATAATCGGAACAATCGGAGCAGATCTTCTGCTTCTTGGGACGAAAAGTCGCTTCCCTATATCGGACGCCAGATTTAACAACTCCGTCCCTTGATCGGCAATAGCGAAGAATTTCTCTGAAGGAATGAGAGAAGAATTCAAATGCGTTTTGGAAATGAAGTTCCGACGAGATTTGCAGAGCCCCCGCCAGCGGGAAGAAATTGAAGCCATCCTCAAGTTTAACGGGAAGCTGAAGACGCTGATGACTTGATGAGCTTAAAATTGGGGAAATTAGCTAAATGATAGCTAAGCCTAATTGAGCTATTTGTGCTACTTGGGTTAATATTATGAGCTCTACAACGTCTGTTGTGCATCGTTATGGTTCTAGAACTGAGTATTGGATTCCACCCAACATTGGGTTAACTCGGTCTTTTGTAGGAACAATTAGAGTGTAAACCTTGGATCATGAACTAACAATTTGATCGTGCTTAATGAAGAGTCATGGTCTTATAATGTTCCAACCTGAGGAGGCTGGTAAATACAAGCAGTTTATCGTTCTAGATTGAAATGGTGGTGAACAAATAGTTAATGTTCACAAGGCAGACAGTTTATTATTCTAACTCGCGATAGGTGGTACGAACAAACACTTGAATATTCCAATCTGAAAAGATGATATGATAGGTACATACAAGAAAATGGTGGGTTGTGACCCTCATTTATAAACAGATAAGGTGACAACATAGAAGTGGTGCCCAACCGATTAAATAAGGGTCCAAATAGACAAATGTCCTGATGCGATCAAGTAGAGGATGCATCATCCAATCCAATTCAACATTTGACTGACACAAATTAATGAGTTAATTACATCTAAAATATTATTAGCTGATAATTTTAAATTTCATTCCTTTAATAAACTTCTATTTATATTAAATATATTAATTTTGGTAAATTAACATGAATTAGTTAATTAATTAAAGGGAACAAACAACCCCTAAAATCCAAGCAATAATAATTAAGTTTAAATTGCACAAAATTGAAATTATGACATAATTTTTGTAATTTTATTATTTAATTTTCTTGTCCTATTCACACTTTTCCCCATTTGTTTTTGTGGTATTTTTCTTTCTTCTTCCTCCCGTCCTTCCTTTCTTTGAACATCCGAGCGCCGTACCGGAGATTTTCCCCCGAATCCGATCTCAAGGAGCTTCCTTTTGAACGGTTAACAGGTTCTTTCTCTCTTCTTGCCTTTCGGTCTTCCTCTGTTTTTCCCCCTTCTCTTCTCAATCTCTGTTGACTTTGGAAATTTCTTTTCCGAGAGTTAGGGCTAGGGTTTATATTCAGGAAAGCTAAAGATGCAGCAACCACCGCAAATGATGCCGATGATGCCTTCATTTCCCCCCACCAATATCACTTCCGAGCAGATTCAAAAGGCATTCTCCTTCTCTTTCTCTTTCTTCTTTAAATCTTAAACGCTTATTTATGATGTGTTTGATTTGATGGAGCTCTGTTTATCGCCGTCGATGTGATTTTGAAATGCAACTGCTTTTGTTCTTCATAAGTTAATAGCTCTTACATGAATGACTCCTTTAATTACTGGATGTTTGCAGACGGAAAGAAGCAAGTAAAGTAGGCCCCTTGATGGGAGTATTATTTTAGGGATGTTGCAGTAGTTGGAGACCATTATATAATTATTTTTTAACCCTTTTCACAGACTATCTGAATCTCTAGGTTTGCAGTTGATTTTTTTTTTTTTTCATTAGAGGAACATGGGGGGAACATATGTCGGTTCACTCATTCTTCTTTTTTTATGAGCTTGTATTATTATTCATCTCTTGTTAATTAGGGCAAGTGGTTATTGTTCTTGCTTAATTGAAATGTGCCATGATGGACTAATGTCTTCAATTGAGAATTGATAATGACAAGGTAATTTGGAATCAATATATTTAACTGAATAAACTAATATGGATTTAGTTTAAGTGCTCAAGATCAGATCCTTGTTATCATGTTTGAGTTAAAGTTATGAACAACGATTACTTTTTACTGCGTGCAGTATCTGGATGAGAACAAAAAGTTGATATTGGCCATACTTGACAACCAAAATCTGGGGAAACTAAACGAATGTGCTCAGTAAGTTGTCGTGGATGGTTGTGATTCTCTCTATATGCGCTTCTACCTTTGTTTATGGAGTCCATGAAGTTGTTGCATTGATTTGATGTAAATTTTCTGTGGTACTAAAAACATATAGTTCAAAGTGGTTTGTGTCATGTATATAAGTAGTTGATTTACTGGTACGGCCCAATCCCATAGCTAACAGATATTGTCCTTTTGGGGCTTTCCCTTCCAGGTTTCCCCTCAAGATTTTTAAAACACATATGCTAGGGGAAGGTTTCCACCTCTTATAAAGAATGTTTCGTTCTCCTCCTCAACCGATGTGGGATCTCACAATCCACCCCCTTCGGGGTCTAGCTTCCTTGTTGGCACTTGTTCCATTCTCCATCGACGTGGGACCCCAATCCACCCCCCTTCAAGGCCCAACATCATTTCTGGCACACTGTCTCGTGTCCATTCCCCTTTGGGGTTTTGTCTCTAGCTAGCACATTGTCCAGTGTCTGGTTTTGATACCATTTGTAATGGCCCAAGCCTACTACTAACAGATATTGTCCTCTTTGGGCTTTCCCTTTCGGGCTTTCCCTCAAGGTTTTTTAAACGCGTCTGCTAGGGAGAGGTTTCTATACCCTTATAAAGAATGTTTCGTTCTTCTCTCCAACCGATGTGGGATCTCACATTTACCTTGCATGTTATTTGAAAGTAAGGATTATGAATCTTGAAATTCATGAGCTGAGGGGTCTCTGGGTGCTGGCTTTCTACACTATAAATCTTGCTTCTATTGCTGCATTTTTTAGTTAGGTATCTAGATCGAGTTTGCATTTCACAGACTGAACTCTCTTTTGCAATCTATTTCACATATTAATGAAATGGTCTTTGTTCCGGTCAAGTATGCGTTTATTATCTAAAATGAGATCAAATATGTGCTTCAGAATTGATATAAGGTAGTACATTTGTGAATATTTTGAGTCAAGTACGGTACAATCCTTTTTAATTTTTGATAGGTTTACATCATTTGCATCCTTTGTTATGCAATCTTGTGCCTTTGTGTTTATATGGACTGCTAAAGTGTTGTATTTTCTAAAACTGTTTGTCTTACATGGCTTTCGATTTCCCTACATGCATTTTACTTGAGTTCCATTTTGTCCCCATGTTTACATGGCTTTCGATTTACTTGAGTTCCATTACTTGAGTTAATACAATTCTCGTAATTAGGTACCAAGCCCAACTTCAGAAGAATTTGATGTATTTAGCTGCAATTGCTGATGCCCAGCCACAGGCACCAGCTATGCCTCCACAGGTGGGTAATTAATTAGGCCTCTGCTTCCCCTAAATTGATGTTGTATTGTACGTCGTTCTTACCTGTGCTAGAATGGTCAGATGGCTCCACATCCTGCAATGCAGCAAGGGGGTTATTATATGCAGCACCCTCAGGCAGCTATAATGGCACAGCAATCAGGACTTTTCCCTCCAAAAGTTCCATTGCAGTTCGGAAACCCTCATCAATTACAGGATCCACAACAGCAGATACACCAGCAACACCAGCAAGCAATGCAAGGGCAAATGGGACTAAGACCTATGGGAGGGGCCAACAATGGCATGCATCACCCACATCATCCCGAGGGGACCCTTGGGGGTGCTGGTGCTGGAGGGCCTGCTCGAAGTTCCGGGCAAACCGATGCCCGTGGAGGTGGCAAGCAGGACTCTGGTGATGTGGGAGGTGCTGATGGCCAGGGGAGCTCAGCTGCTGGTCGGGGTGGCGATGGAGAGGAAACTAAGTAACTTAGCCTGACGGCTGTTTCCGCATTCACATGTGGCTGTTAATAGTAGGTGCTTCGTACGGTAGAACTTCCATGCTCTGGTGATATTAGTAGATTGAGCGAAGAACCCAAAGTTCTCAGTTTTAGTTTAAGCAAAATGTCTAGGTAATTCGTGTTGTTAGAGTCTTGGCATGCAGTTGAATTCCATACTTGGTAATAGAAGGCAAACGTAGTTTGAAGAGGCAGTGGTGGACTGGTAGAGATCAGTTCCACTTTTATCCCATTTTGTAAACAACTTTCTAAGGATCGGTAGGATTTTAGAATATACTTCAGGTTTTCTAGCAGTCTGTTCTTCAACTGACTTCAAACTTTTGAATGCAATGGAAAGTTGTTCAACAATGATTCCACAATTTCGAGAGAAAAAAAGACTTCAAACTTTTGAATGCAATGGAAAGTTGTTCAACAATGATTCCACAATTTCGAGAGAAAAAAAGACTGTAAATGTAGTTTCTAGTTTTCCTTCCTATAGAGCTCTAAACCACTCGCTTGTTACAGGAGACATTTATCCAATTCCAACCAGTTAAAATCAAACACACACTCATCTGTTTCATTACATCTGTTTAAGACATTTATCCAATTCCAACCAGTTAAAATCAAACACACACTCATCTGTTTCATTACATCTGTTTACACAAATCCCAGCAAAGCCTATGCAATATGTGAACCCTTCCTTAGCAGTCAGGACTTTCCTAGTACATACATGTTACAACTCCTAAACTTCTACTCTTCTTAGTTGATTTACTCAGCTGAAATACAGGGTGCCTGCATAGCTTCCTCACCCCTTTTCTCAAACTTAGCCACTCACTTGTTTCACATCCATATCTGGTTGGAGTGCTTCCAGAAGCTGAATGGTATTGCTCTTCTTCTTCTTCTTTCTCTTCAAAGCTTTCATACTTCTTTCCTCCATAAGTGTAGTCAACTCTATCTAAACTGTTACATCTTGCATTATCGCTTGCAGTGGAAACAATAGCATTTGGCTGTTTCGTGGAGGATTCACCAATGGTTGAGTTTGAAGATTTTGTGTTAGTATTGTGGTGGGGAGGATCCAAGCAAGAGGACTGCTGGTTGGCCTCTGATTCTTTCCTCCCTTGGAGGATCTCAAGAATAAGGACCTTTAACAAGTTCATTACTTGTACAGCATGAATTAATGCAGTCAAGGGATCAGCCATCTGCAACAAATTAAGAGAACTGCTTGTTAGTTCGTAAGAGTGCCTGTATTTGTGATATTGCTAGTCGAACAGAAAGAGATTATCGTCTACTCCAAGGGTAGAGTTCTTGCAATCATATCAACCAACAACGACGATTTACCAAATAAATAGGTTGAGACTTGTGAGTCGACCACACACCTGGGTCATGTTCGGTGCAAAAACCATCGCGATGTTTCGTGCATTCATCTTGTTGTACGTCTCATGTTGCACGACATCTGCCATCAAATTGATAGCCCAGTCAAGGATGGCAGCCTCCATGGGAGGGAGTAGTTTAACAAGTTGAATGCAGTGTTCTTCTGTGTTGCATTGCATCACTTGTTCTGGGGTTAGCGTATCAAGCACTCCTGTAGGAAGTTCTCTAAGCCATGCCTATAGACGGGACAAACACTAGCTCTTAGAAGATCGCACGAAAAATGATAAAAACAATATGCCAAGTAAATCTCAATGTTCTTTGCAGATCCAACTTTGGCAGTCAACAAACTTCTTAAATGGAAAGTTCCAATGCACAAAAAAATCAGTCCATTTCACGACAGACAGAAACAGGAAAAGATGATTATAACCGCTTAAGTCTACTGCTAGTAGATATTCTCAACTTTAGCTCATTACGTATTGTCTTCAGCTTCACAGATTTAAAATGCGTCTATTAGGGAGAGGTTTGTGTTTCGTTTCCTTTTTCAACAGACGTGGGATCTCACAATGATAATATCAGTTAAAGTCAATGAAAATACCTTAATCAAGCCCGCTAAACAGTGAACATCGATTTCTCGTGGCACTATGCCTCTATTTAGTTGGTTTCGGACAAACTCTTCCTGGCCATTCTCAGCATTTATTCGAAATATCCCTTCTGCCTTCAATGGTGAAAAGGATTAAAAGTCATCAAGAAAAAAGTGAAGGTCTCAACAAGCTAGAAAACATTACCAAACGGTAATCAATCAATCAATACATACTTTTAGACCTCCCTCTGAATACAATCGCTTTTGCATCATAAGAAGAATCGTTGGCACACTATTTCCTCTATCATCATAAGAACACTGCATTGACTTCGCAGAAACTCCAAAAACACTAGCACTGGATCACAAGAATGCAATTGAGGAATATGGATAAGAAGTAATCTCCCAAAATGATTTCATCACAAAGAAAAAGAATCAAATCGATGCAAGCAAGGCAACTATCAGTTCTCCCTACAAATTGGTTCGTTTTTTCCTTCAGTTTGATAAAAAATTTCAGAATTCCTTCGAACTAAAACATGTTTCAGTGATGAATTCTATCGATTCATGTGTTGAGGATTGTTGGGATTGAGTCACACATTGGCTAATGTAGGGAATGATCATGAGTTTATAAATAATGAATATATCTCCAATGATATGAGGCTTTTTGGGAAAATAAATAAGTCTCAAAATGGACAATATCAAGTCATTGTGGAGAGCTTAGTTTCAATTCAAACAACCATCAAATAAGTCTCAAAATGGACAATATCAAGTCATTGTGGAGAGCTTAGTTTCAATTCAAACAACCATCCGAGTTGGAAGAACAGTGACAGAAACCAATTTCACAAAAGAGCTCACCTGGCGCTAGGTGCTCTGGTTGGCACCTCAGGCTCGAACTCCGTAGGCAAACCCAGAAACCCATTAAACCTATCAAACGTAACATGAGAAACATGCCTGACATTCACAGGCGAGCTGATATCCATCGAAGAAACATCATCCCTTTCAACGCTGCAAGTAACCAACGATTTCCTCAATGCAGTGACCAAAATGTCAAGAATCTGAAACTGATTGCCATTGTTACTATGCTTTGTAGCTTCCTCCTGCTTGTCCTCATCGCTATCAGAGACCGAATTTCTCAAAACCAAGCCATACCCATTTTCATTTACACTAACCCCAACCCCATCTCCATAATAATCGTCGTCGTCGTCTTCCTCCTCGTCCTCCTCTTCTTCTTCCTCATCGTCGCTGTCGTAATACGAGCTCGGCGGCGGCTTGAATTCCTTCACTTCGACATGTCCACACGATTTGGATCGAAACAAGCGAGTCATGGGTGGTTCTTGCTTGAAAACAAATGAAGGGTAAAGATTGAGAAGATGTGAAACAAATTTATGGGGTTTTGAGAAAGAAAAGGATGATGGTGGATGAATGAAGGAAGAAAAGAAGGGATAATGTGCATGAATTTTTTTGTTGGGTTCTGTTATATTTGGTTGTTTCAGTGGAATTTGGAAGTGATACGAAGAGTGTGATTATGTTTTGGAACATTACAGAGTGGAAATGGAAGGGACGAGAGGGCAGTGATGAATTTTGAATTGGGACCCTTTCCTTTGAATCATTGCATTCATGTTCTTTTCTCTTCCTCTGTTTCTTTTTGGCTGCCATGGAATTCCAAGTACCAATCTGTTGGCTGTCTCATTACACTCCACCATTTCTAACTGAATTACCTCATTTCGTAATGAAATCGAACACAATTTTGAAAAGAAATTGAGACGGGAACTTTTGGAAAATATATTGCATCAAGAATTAACGTCTAAATTTACCATAACATATTAGAAGAAAGAAATTAGCATAAAAAGGTTCGAGTGTTATGCATTAATTGAATTGCGTTGTGTTTGTTATTATGCTTAGAGAGAGTCACATGGGCACATGGGCTTTTGTGGTCCTTCTATTACCCTTTCATTATTATTTTAAATTACAATAAAAGTATTAATTTTTTTTTAAAAAATTAACCTATTATTTAAAAAATTATATTTATTTATCATATATATTATATTAATAACTAAAATCTCGTACATGCATCAAATATTTTAATTTTCATAATAATCTTAAAAATAGGATAAGATTAAGCTCGGGTAAAAAAAATGTCAACTTGAAGCCCAGTTGATTTTTTTTTTTTTTCAAAAATTCAACTCAAACCAAAACCGAAAAAATCTAACTCAACCAATTTTTATGTTTTGGGTTGGGGAATCTGAGTTCTCGAGTCATATGAACACTCATAGTTTTTCCTGGCAATTGAGAGGGACACACGTCCCATTTTTTTTTAATTCTCTTTAATAGAAAATGTTTTTTTTTATAATAAAAAGAAATATATATATAATAATGAGAAGTAGATGTGGGGTAGAGTTGTAATTAGAAGACACACGACATTAAATAAAAATGAAATTGACCCGTGATGTCCGCGGAAATGTCACGGTATAGGTAGGTATACACTTACCTCTCTCACTTCTCCGCCACCGCATGATGTTGATCACACGGTGCCCCACATTAATTACTCCACTTTTAATAAATATATATATATTAATAATATTTGTTAATTTATCATAAATTAACGTAATAAATATTTTAAAATATTTTAAATTTATTGATTTTTTTTTCTTTGTTTGTTATATTTTTAATTTAAAAAAAATAAAATGATAAAATCCTTGAAATGTTCGGAAATTATAAGGTTGAAAAGTTCAATGGATAAATAATCAATATCCTTATCAAATTTGTTAATGTTACTTAAAACCTAACCCCCACCAATTGGTTTCCTAATTTGGCACAATCACGAGTCTTTTCAGTATATTTTGTCTTCACTCACATACATTCAAAAGAGTCTCTAATTAACATGTGATTAAGGTATTGAAAAAGAAGGTGCACCTTATTAATATGAGGAGTGACTTTCAATTCTTTTAAATTTTTCTTAATCATCCTATCATCAGGATCTATTCATTCAGATATGGTATTAGTCCATTCGTATATCTCTTCTTTACTCGATGTCACAAATTTCACGTTTATATATACATATTATTTTGGAGTGAGTACATAAAACTTTTATATAATAGTAAATGGAAAGAATTAGGTGTCGATGATGATATAATAATAGCGATATGGTATAGTTTATAGTAATAATTATTAAAAAAAAATATGTTTGACTTAGGTTTGTGAATGGTAGATATTAATGTAAAGTTGAAATGCTTGGGCTTAAAGCATGCAATTGACAGGTAAAATACACATGCCATTCCATGCACAACAACCAACCATTTTTGAATCATTCCCTTGTTCTTTTCTTTTGACTTCCTTGCAAGCTACTCCAACAACAATTGTTTTTTTTTTTTTTTTTAATTTTAATTTTTAGTTTCTTAACTAAACCACCCGGAATATAATTTCCATCACCGACCTCAATTAGTTAACGAGATAAATCTTTCGACACTTCTTCTATACCCAATTAAATAGGGATTGTTTACCCTATTCGGGACGGTTCTAATTTTTTCCTAAAAATTATTTGTAAATTAAGGGAAAAAAATTTGTATTTAATTTTTTTTTTCATGAATTTCATTTTCCTTTTTGAATTAGTTTAATTGTTTTTTAGGATATAATTTTCTTGAAAATAAAGAAAAATGAAAAATGGAAGAAACTTGGTTGTGGGCTGGGCTTCATGTCAAATGGGCCAACAGTTCAATCAATTGATGTTAAAGCTCCACTTGGTTTTTGGACAGAGATTTTCTTGAATAAAATCTTCAGCTTTTTGGATTTTTATTATAATTTTACTTCTTAATGTATTTTTTTATATATAAAAATTAGATTTTTCCCCCCCTAAAATAAGAGGAAATTGGAATTACTGATTTTTTTTTTAATGTAAATTACACTTTTAATTTACGAAAATTATGAATAATAAATATCAATTTGTCAAAAACTAAATATTAACGAAATTGCATTGCTAAGATATATGTATTACTTAAGAGAATAGTTTACAAACAAAAAATAATAATAATAATAATAATTTAAGAAATAAAAGTGTGGAATTTAGAATGAAACCCGAAAGCAACCGAGGTGGTGGTGGTTGTGATGACGGCGGTGAAAGGAGTTTTCCCGGTCAATCATGCACTGCACGTGTCTAAACTCCTCCACGTGGCAAGGAATGGTGATAGTCCCCTTCTGATCAAATCCGTACTCCTCCTCCGCCTCTTTCAGCAGTTGCATGAACCGCGGGTGGTTGAAGTACATCACCGGCACCACAAATCTCTGCTGCTTTTCTCCTCTCTGCCCCACCTTCACCGCCAAACACCCTCTCGGCACGGCGGGGGGGGAGGGTTGCCGGCCTCCTCCTCTCTCTCCGCCGCCCATTCTTGAATCAGAAATTAAATGGCTAGGTAGGGGGGGATTTTGAATTTGTTCGGAGAGGAAAAGGCCAAGGATTCAGTTGAAAACGACGTCGGGTTGAAAATTAGGGTTATGGGGAGTGAATTAAATAAAAGCCATCCATTTCTTTCCCTTCACATTTATCTCAATAATACTTTAAAATATATATATATATATATATATATATATTCTTGTCCTTTCGTATTAAATTAGTATTTGTTTTTAATCCATTGAATTATAATTTTCACCTTTTATTTTTTTTTTAATACGACGTCGTATACCAAAATAACAAGTGAAAAGACACGTGTGTGGGGTGTAGGAAGACAACGTGGATTAATGGTGGGGCCCATAGAAGTGAAAGAGCCGACATGACAATCAGGTGTCGTTTAATGAAGGGCAGAAGACAAAACGACAAGTCGATTAGCCAATAGTTGATACCAGACAAAGAGGCTCCTCAACATCAACATGTCTTCCTGTAACCGTTAACTCTCCCATCCTCTCCTCTCCTATGTAAACCCAAAAATCTGAAGTTTTTTTTTTCCAAATTAATTTTTTTTTTTTTAAAAAAAAGACACTAATTCATTATTAAATTACTAATGGATTTTTGGGTTTTTAAAATCTTTTGTATTTATTATATTATTAATTAAAATTTCATAAAATTCAAATATCAAATATTTAAAAGTCATAATGCATCACTAATATACTATAATATAAGTTACAAATATTTTTTTTCTTGTTAAAAGAAGATTGAGTTAGGTTGAATTGTATCGAACCCAATCGAACCTGGAGGGTTTGAGAGTTGGGAGCCCATAACTCATAAGTTTGGACCATTTGGGCTGATTGGTTCGTTTCAGACAGGATAGTTGGACCAGCTAACGGTCCAGTCTAACTTTCCAAATTTATTTTGTTCCACTGCCTATCCTATTTAAATATATATAAAATATATATATATATATATATTACCAATTCATCTATCCATTTTTTTCATTTAATAATAAAGTTATTACTATATGCTTAATATACGCGTAAAAGTTCATATAATAGTAACCATCAATGAAATAACAGAAACAAAATAACAAAAAGTTCTAAATAATGAAAATGCCCTATTTACTCTAAGGGCTACATTTTAAACATAAACGCTACTATCGTAGTTTTAATTCCATGGTCTTCCCAGCAACGTCATTATTTGTACAGGGTGTCTTACCTTTACCTATAATAAATAAAGTAACACGTGGCTGGAGTATTTAAAAATACTCAGTAAGTAGTCCCACTATTTGAGTTAGGAAATGCAATTACATGTAATCATGTTAGAACCTATCATTTCATAGTCATTATGACCTTGATACTCACTTTCCAATCAGTTTGGATGTGTAGTACTTCTTTGCAACTCATACACACATGGACCTCCCATGCATTCCCTTCGCGTAAAGTGAGGAGTCGAGACTGAATTGGCAAAATGAAGTCACTTTTGAAACCATACTTCCTACAGCTAACATGTGTCCAGCGGGAATGCACAGTGCAACCGAATGTGAGTTGCTATATTGAATCCCCCGCTGCCCATTGGGGACCGAGTGGTAAGGCCATGATTCATAAGGGAACAAATCACTCATTCTTCTATTGCAGGTGAACTCGTGTACATACCCTCTAAACCTGGCCTTCAACGAGCGTACACTCACACTGCCGAAAAATCGCAAAAGGAAACAAATGCGAACAATATCATAGTGTACATAATATTGTAGTGTACACGTCTGTACTAATCATAATCAGAAAATACTTCAATGCATATGACATACAAAATGCACAAAGCTCCCATAATTTTAAATCATGACATATTCGTATATATAGATCATACCTCCATTCTTTCCTAACAAAACTTTCCTGAATAATATATGTTGCTTAACAATTTTTTATAAACATAGAGTGCAAATGCTAGAATAGTGTGGCTGACATAACATACCAAGATTTCACAATCATAATTTAGAATTCTATTACGAAAATTGGTTCAGCTAATTTGCATAAACTAATAGATCACATGCTAAGTTTAAATGCCTCTCGAAAACTAAAAAATTGTAGAAAGGGTTTGAGCGTATCATAAAATGTATTCTTCAACCTAATGTTCTACCGACCTAAGGTTTAAAAATTTAAATTTTAATATTACAATAGTTTTTTACCATTAAAAAAACATTAAAAAGCATTTATGTATATTAAAAATATTTGAATATTTAGTAGGGAGAGACGGAAAATATAATATCGTTCTTGACCTCATTTATGTAATGACGAAAAAGTGTTCCTCATCAATGAGCTCTCATCGCTTTCAAAATCCAAAGAGAACAAAAAAAAAAAAAAAAAAAAAAAAAAAAAAAAAAAAAAAAAAAAAAAAAAAAAAAAAAAAAAAAAAAAAAAAAAAAACACAAAACACAGACACAGAATGACAAATCTTTGTCTCTTACCACACACATTACAACCTAAAATAAAACAAAAACATATCAAATGAATCAAATAAGGCTTTGTATGTGCTTGTGGGATATTACAATGCCTAAAAAAGTACAATTTCCAAAGGAGTCAAAAAGTATGCATTTACTTACACAAATATGAAATATTTCAATTCTTTTTCAAATGGGATTCTTGTTCTCGACTGTAATGTATAAAAAACAAATGCTTCTTCAAAGAACAAAAACAAATTATATTTCACATTGATTGGAGAGGAGAACAAGTGCCAGCAAAGACGTTGAACTTCAAAGGAAGGTGTAAAAATTTCTTCTTAATAAACTTGTTTTAAAAATTTTGAAGGGAAGCCCAAAAGAAAACTATATTTGTTAGCGATATACTGTAAAAAAATCGAAGTAGAGAACGAAGAACGAAAGTGAAGGGAGAAAATGGGAGAAGGAGAAAGAGAGATGAGATACTGAAAGGCATGATGAGAAGAATCTGTGCAATGATTATAGATAAAGGGCCTATGGACTGGCAACAAAAACACCATCATACCTCAATTACAACAATAAACTAATAAACAAGAAGAATACTCAAATAACTCCATCATTAATGTAAAATTACTGTTTAAAAAAATCAAAACTTGGTGATTTAACAGTGAGAACATTAGATTATAAGCATAACCCACAACCCCAAAAAGGAAAAAGAGGAGAAATTTAACCTTGTTTGATGGGTAAAAAAAAAAACTCGAACAGCTAACACTGAGAGAAGCCATTGGGGGGAATGAAGCCTGGTCCGACAACACTAAAACGAAACAAAATTAACGTTCGAGAAACCGAGAATGAATTAAAATATGGATCAAAAGAAGTGTATTCGAGCCAGACAACATTCCCCTCAAAAGAAAAAAAAAAAATTAAAAGTTAAAGCTCCATTTTTTTTTTTTATCTTCAAAACCCTAATTATCCATTTCTCTCTCTCTTCAAGGGGAAAGAGAGAGATAGAGAGAGAAATGGATAATTGTGAGAAAGGGTTGTGTTTGGAAGGGTTATAAGAAGAGGGAGTGGAAAGGCAAGGTTGGACTTTAACCCCACCATCTAATTCTCACTATTCACTTCAACACAAATTCGATTCTCGGTCGAACAGAATGATAAAATGATTCGTGAGTAAAATATAAGTACTTGAATGAATCGAGACTACATTCAAATACGAATAATTCTAAAAACCGAATGATTAAGAAAAACTCAAAAGAATTGATTCTATGTAAACGGTTTGAGGGGTTCGAGGAGATGACCGAACAAACGCCCAGCTCTTTCTCATTCTTTTTTAATGTCTTTCTGGTCAGAGGGTCAACCCTAACCCTTTCTTTATTTATTATCATTTTTTCTATTTTTATCGATTTAAATATATATATTATCCGACTTTGAATTTCTTCATCTAGGTTAAGTTTTTTCTATTTTTATCGATTTAAATATATATATTATCCGACTTTGAATTTCTTCATCTAGGTTAAGAAAAAATTAGCGTTAATGTGACACTCAGTTCTATGCCCTTTGATGTTAAGTTAATATCAAACTAAATTAATTACATGTAGAATCGTTCAACTCAGTTCTATGCCCTTTGATGTTAAGTTAATATCAAACTAAATTAATTACATGTAGAATCGTTCATTTAAACTGCGAGAGTCTCTATTGAGAATATATATATATATAAATAAATAAATAAATAAAGATTATATTATTGAATTTATTAAAATGTTAAAATATAAATAGAAATTATCCCTCACAAATATTTTTGAAATTAATATATATTTTTTTATTTTGTCACCAAGGTTATACACATCATAACTTAATTTTAAAACGTGTTCATATCGAGCAAACACTAGCTTTTAAGAGTAAAGGGAACGGTAACGATCTAAGAACAAGTTTCTTTCTTAAATCTATAACGGTCATTGAGGTTAAGTTGAAACAGTAGTCAACGTCCAATCGTACTACCTACCTACTTCATTCAGCAAGATCTCAATCTCACGTCAACTACTTGTTCAAGATTCGAATAATATTAATCTAAAATGCTAATAAATATAGACCTAACTAACTTAATATTACATTATAAAAACGCTCATCCTAATTAATATCCCGACATTAAAGTTTTCTTAAATTATATACATTGAAAAGTACTTTTCAACGTTGTATTTTGTTTAAAATTAATCGTATTCTTCAACTTTTTATTTTTTCAATATATTTTTTATATATATTGTATTTTGTTTAAAATTAATCGTATTCTTCAACTTTTTATTTTTTCAATATATTTTTTATATATAGTGAGCGGGAGACGAAAAACATAATTTCTTTCTCGATTCAATTATACTCTCTTCTTTATTCTCCATTTAAATGAGAATTTTCAATCCGAGCTCCGTCATACACTTTATAATTACAAATTATTATTATTATAAGATGAATAATTAGATATGAGAAATAATTGACAATAATTGAATTGAATGATACCCAAATCAGATAATAATAAAATATATATTTTAAAAATCTTGTAGGCACTAAAGTTTGACCACTCAAGCTTAGCCATGTTCATGCCTACTAAAATAGCTCGTAAAATAAATCCATAATCTTTATTTATTTAATCAATATTGGACTTTAGTGAAAACAAAACAAAAAACATTTTTCTTAAATAAACTATTTCTCGAAAATTAATAAAATTTAACACGGTTTAGAACTAATGGTAGGATAATTAAGTTAGGTTGACTCTATAAGCTCGGTTTTCTAAATGAATGAAATTAGAACTAATGGTAGGATAATTAAGTTAGGTTGACTCTATAAGCTCGGTTTTCTAAATGAATGAAATATCATATAAGAACCTGAATTTCGGTTAAGCTGGACTTAGGAATGATCCACCATAATAAACTCAGGGTACCAAGTTGAGCTTGAAATTGTATATAGACTTGGTGTTGAAGTACCTATGAGTTAGAATATCAGGGTACCAAGTTGAGCTTGAAATTGTATATAGACTTGGTGTTGAAGTACCTATGAGTTAGAATAGATGAAATTGTTTAAAGTAGGATCATGTTTATGTCTGTCAGA
The DNA here is from genome assembly GCF_002738345.1 of Cucurbita maxima. Classification (NCBI taxonomy): domain Eukaryota; kingdom Viridiplantae; phylum Streptophyta; class Magnoliopsida; order Cucurbitales; family Cucurbitaceae; genus Cucurbita; species Cucurbita maxima. The sequence goes on along the minus strand of NW_019272150.1, from coordinate 80,829 downwards.
CATCATAATATGTCATGCATGAGATATCATGATATAATTTTTGAAGAAGGCACGATTTGGGAGCAAGTCGAGGCGAGGGATTCTCAATTTGACTAGATATGGGACCAAATCGGGGATTCATTTTGGGTCCCTGATTGGGGACGTGGGACGATAAGGGTAGTCTACGACTATCTCTAATTATTTTTAATATATATATATATTTAGGGATACTTGTGACAGGTAAGGGATACTTGTCCTTAGCCAACTCATCTGATTGGTTCTTAATTTATTAATTATTTTTTATTATTCCCAAAAACTTTTGGTGCCCCAACCTAATCTCCCAATATTCTTTCTTTATTTCTCAATTAATTACAAAATCTAGAACCAAATATTTTTAATCATAAAATTAATAATATTGAGGCCAATTTAAACATTAAATCAAAATCAAAATATTAATATTAAAATATCATAATTGAAAATAGCCAAAAAAAAATTATCTAATTATATATTGTCTGACAAGACAAGAGTTGAAATGTCATATAAATTTCAGTGTAGGATGATGGACGATATAACGCCTCAACTTATCATGATTAAATCGACAGCAAAGGAACCGTTGTTGGAATTCTTCAATCTTAAGATTCTTTTTACTGAGATAGGCTCACAAAGAGCTAGACCTTAAATGATTGAGGTGCTCGATGAAGCTTACCTTCGAGGATCAATCGTTGGGAAGAGTCATAGGAATCTAATGATTGAATGATCTCGGGTTGAGATTTTAAGTGATTACATAGTGATGCTTATTATAGACACGTTTTACGTATATATTAAGTGATAAGTGAATGAATAAGCTACTTATTGAGTATTTTTATTTTCATATATACAATTTATCCTATACATAGGATAATAAAATTATCCGAAACAATAAAGAAAATAATGGGTATCCCCCCGCCAAGAATGAAATTCGGGTCTCTCAAGGACCCCACAAGTCTTGGATTAAATCATTCACTCCCATACCCCACCTGGTTTCGGGATCTTAAGCAGCATGCTAGACGACGACGACAACGACAACCAATATTCTCCTCTGGCATCCATGAGAAAGAAGAGCATGGACAGAACAAGGTTGCGCGAAGAACAGATCAAGTCACTTGAATGAATTTTCGAGTGAGAGCCAAGGCTTGAGCCCACAAAGAAGTTGCAGCTGGCCTCGCAGCTGGGGTTGCATCCACGCTAGGTTTCAATATGGTTTCAGAACAAGCGAGACTACAGCGTTTTACTTGCTAATTACAACACTCTGGCTTCCCGCTTTCAAGCTCTCAACAACGAAAACCAAGCGTTGGCTACACAGGTATTGACATTCTGCCTTCGCTTTTCTTGGACTTTCTTTCTTGGAAAAGGTTTTACAATCAGCGAGCACACCGCACGCACGATCATAGGTAGTAATGGCCAGCCTAGTAAGTCCTTTAGGAAGCCTTCTTAGAAATGCCCTCGTTTTGGCTTCGTCTTGTGACATTAAACCGTGACATATGATTTTGGTACATAGCAACGTGAGAGATTGAGCAAAGAGCTTCAATGGGTGCCTTCTTCATAATCTAGGGGTCTAATGTAGCGTGAGCCAGGGAGCTTTTCTTTGATTCCACCTCGGGGAATCCGGGCTTGATTGTTTTGTGTTATGGTCAGTAAAGCTTGTTAGGTAAATGAGAGAGGAATGAACGAGATAGAGCGCTAGAGCTCCTTTCGTGATAATGCTAGATGGAAAAGAAGGCAAAATAGTTTTCGAGTATGTTTGATGGTGGCATCAAGTGATGTTTTTTCAATCCTAGAGTAGCATAAAAAAAATCTCCAAAGCTACAAAAAAAAAAAAAAAAAAAAAGACGTGGAAGTTCTCGACTGAACTAGGTGTGAACTATTTGAAGGAAATCTCTCCCTAGTAGACACGTTTTAAAAACCTTGAGAGAAAGCCCGAAATGAAAAGTCCAAAAAAGACAATATATGCTAATGGTGAACTTGAGCTGTTACCGTAATTACCTCGCTGGTAAGCAAGAAAGAACTCATTTTGGACACAACCCATAAATTGATCTTCATTCAACTTCATATATCTGGTGAGTCGATGGGTGTTAAATCAAGCACAGAAAGTTGAATATTGTAGAACAAAAGACAAAGGAAAACAGGATAATGAATGAACAAGACACAAATGAACTGTTTTTAAATTATCTACTCAGAAATTAGCAAGAGGGCAATGGCAGAGAAACCTACGTAATATCAATGTCTTCAACATAAAGTGAGTAATTGAAAATCTCGTGGCATCTTTAGAGAAACCTACGTAATATCAATGTCTTCAACATAAAGTGAGTAATTGAAAATCTCGTGGCATCTTTGGTAGGAAGCTAATGATTACTGCTTTTTTCCATAGAATTGCAGATAAAATGCAACGCCCATAATCAGCAGGGGAACCAGAATTTGCAGTAGTGTTAGCAAGGATCCTGAAGATTCAGCCGATGACGTCGTTGCTTTTACCGATTGGGATGCAGCTAGTCGATAATCGATCGGCTTTGGAACCGTAGACATGTCAACATTGCCAATGTAATACTTTTCCATTTGCTCTATTGCAGATAGACTGTGACCCACATTTTCAAAATCATCTGTTGCATCTTTCTCTGCATAAACTCAACAGTGTTTTTCCAATCATTCATAACTTGGTGTAATCATTTTTAACAACCAATCGAGATATGAGCTAAAACATACCAGCAGCTAATAATAACACTTCATCGCCTCCAGGAAACAACCAATCGAGATATGAGCTAAAACATACCAGCAGCTAATAATAACACTTCATCGCCTCCAGGATGTTCTTCCAGAAAAGAGGTCACATCATATACCTAAAATCGGAATGCACAATAATTACTTCGTGGCAGAGCAGAGAAACACAATGACAAGGAATAGGGAAGTTATCTTATGGAGTGATTTGAATCACGAGTTTAGAAACAAGTTTCTTGATAATCTGTTCCAAAACTTTCTCTTAAGTTGATTTCTTATCTTAAATTGATTTATTATCGTTTTTGGATAATTTAGATCTAGAAATCTCATTCTCTAACAAGGTTGTTAGATCTAATCCCAAGAGTTACATAGGAAGAGCTCTAACTTGGCTTACAATGTATCCCACTAAACATCCTCACGTTCCATGCTTAAAATTTAAAACTTAGAATCATAAATGAGACAATGTATCCCACTAAACATCCTCACGTTCCATGCTTAAAATTTAAAACTTAGAATCATAAATGAGAGCTCCAAAGATTTTTAACATAAAATAAGGATTCCAATAACCGATATAAGGAATTCTGAGGGTGAGCAAAGCATCTGTTAATCAAAGTTCAGATATATATTCCTCAAAGTATTACTTCTACTAAGCCTAAGCCTTTCTAGGCCTTAAATTCTGCTTCCACGCAATAGGAGCTTAGAGGAATAAGTTCCTGTCTGTTTGAGTACAATATCTATATCAGTTGCTCCAGAAATAAAGGATATCAGTCTCCATAGTCCTAACTAATAGAAATCTAGAGTTGCAGCAGACTTTTCTGTGCATTCAGTTTCCTATCTACCATAAACAATTTACCCCTAGTTGAAGTACTCTACAAAGATCATTACGTCCTGTCTCTCACCATCTACCATAAACAATTTACCCCTAGTTGAAGTACTCTACAAAGATCATTACGTCCTGTCTCTCACCCTTCTTGTGAGATCCCAGATCAGTTGGGAAGAACAACGAAACATTTTTTATAAGAGTGTGGAAACCTCTCCCCAACAAACGCGTTTTAAAAACCTTGAAGGGAAGTCTGAAAGAGAAAGCTCAAAAAGGACAACATCTGCTAGCGGTAGGCTTGAGATGTACAAATAGTATCAGAGTCAGACACTGGGTGGTGTCCCAGCGATCTGCTAGCGGTAGGCTTGAGATGTACAAATAGTATCAGAGTCAGACACTGGGTGGTGTCCCAGCGAGGACACTGACCCTAAAGGGAGGTGAATTGTGAGATCCCACCTCGGTTGAAGAGGGAAACAAGGTGTTTCTTGTTGACCCTAAAGGGAGGTGAATTGTGAGATCCCACCTCGGTTGAAGAGGGAAACAAGGTGTTTCTTGTAAGGGTGAGAAAACCTCTCCCTAGTAGACGCATTCTAAAATTGTGAGGCAGACGATGATACGTAACGGGCTAAAACAAACAATATCGGCTAACGGTGGGCTTGGGATATTACAAATGGTATTAGAGCTACACACCAGGCGGTATGCCAGTGAGGACACTAGGCCCTCAAGGGAGGTGGATTGTGAGATCTCACCTCAGTTGGAGAGGAGAACGAAGCATCCTTATAAGGGTGTGGAAACCTCTCTCTAGTAGACACGTTCTAAAACTATGAGGCTGATGGCAATACATAACGGGCTAAAACAGACAATATCTACTAGTAATAAGTTCAAAACTCATATTGCTCATCTCCCTAGGATGTTAAACCTCTACTGAGTTTTCTTGGTAATCAAATGTCATAGAGTCAACGGTAAGACAGATGCTCGCCCAGTAACTTGCCGAGATATCAAAGAACAATAATCATAATAGAATACACAATCATCCAGATGCTCGCCCAGTAACTTGCCGAGATATCAAAGAACAATAATCATAATAGAATACACAATCATCAGTTTCTTAATCACCCATCCCTGTATCTACTGTTATATAAGTCTAGAGTTCCAGTAGCAGTTACGATTGAGTTCAGAGCAAACAAAATATCGATATGGAGATTAAAAATGAAGAGAGATAATGATATCAGACCTTTCCAGAGATTATAAGCCAACAATCCCGCTGGTGATTGTGTTTAGCCACTTCGTCGAAGACAAAAACCTTAGGATCCGAATCCATTTAAGCTGAAATGCAAACAAAAGTTAAGCTCAATCCACACTGAAGCAATCGATTAAATTAGAGAAATTTAAGCTGAAATGCAAACAAAAGTTAAGCTCAATCCACACTGAAGCAATCGATTAAATTAGAGAACCAGACGATTCAAACACAGAAGCAATGAGGAAGAAGATGAGTTTCTTACGGATTAAGCGTAGAAGGGAAAATGGAGAAAAGACCCAAATCAGCACGATTTCTTCCGGTAATGACAACCAGCCATTTTAAAAGGCCTTTATCTGGCCGGCTTGGTGGAGCTAAAAGACGCCCAATGAATTTGTTGCGAGAATTTCATTTTAGTCCCTGCTTTTGTAGCTTTTTGCCCAGGAAACCCCAATATTTTCTTTAATTTCGTCCACGTGATTCTTGATTAAAACGTGATGTATGGCTTAATTGTTGTATTCCACGTGACATTGATTAAGGTGATGCCTACCAATTGACTGAATATTTGCATTATTTTACTGTATTAAATATAATTAATGCTGACATTTTTTTTTTCAAACAACTTTCGTCTCTCAGTGTCAACCCAGCATAGTGCTTTCGTTGTTGGTGTTCTTTCCGATCTTTACGCATTTCACCGCTCCACCTGAAATTCCCTCTGCCCTACCGCACTCCAGCTTGGTAGTTTCCACAGCCTATCCAGGGTTGAACCCTGGGATTGACGGCGGACTTAAAAAGCCACCTACAAACACTTTCCGCCCAATCATTTTGGATAACGCTGGGAAAGAGTAAGATCTTCTAAGCTTTGAAGCAAAATTTTTATTAGAGGTTAGTTTGCTGACCTATGTTAGGTTGAGAAAATGGGAATTTAGACTCGGTTATGAAAGGAAGGTTCCTAGACTTATTCAATTACAACAATTGCTATTTTTCATCATTAGGGTGGTTTAGAGCTAGTTAGAGAATATATTTTCTGACGGCTCTAAGTCGGGTTTTAAATGATTCAATTTGGGTCTTATATGCTCGACTATTTTCTACTAGTTTTAACTTTTTGGAGGCATCAAGGTTAATAGGACTATTTTGTACACTGGCACACAATAACCCACAGATACATTGGAAAAACATTTAACACCGGTAAACATGAGTTAAGGTCAAGCATACTACGATAAGAGTACTTATATAGTATTCATTACCAATTCATTCATAACCCACATTTTTTATCTCAATTTCTTGCTCTTACCTCCAAAATTAGATCATCCATCCTCCACCTCCCGACAACACAGTTTGATAGGTCAAAGTTTAAATCACAACATTTATTAAACAGTTTGAACGATTTTATAACCAACTTTTCACACCTAATCTTACTTTAAAAATACTGAAGCTCTGGTTGGTTTGTCCACAATGGGTAGCCATTGTTGTTCAAATGTCGAACACTATGAGTACCCTACAACAAAACCTAGCACAAAAAAAAAAAAAAAAAATATGACGATTGACCAACTACTTGTTGGATGATCGTTGATCCTTTAAAGAAGAAGATGAGGATGAAGCTAGTTAAGTTGATTGCGTTCATGAAAAAAAGAGAAAGATCGAGAAACTTTGTTGTTGGAAATCGCGAGCTTTAAGCCAACTACACATGAACTCACTCAAGATAGGCCACACAAAACCCATGATTGATTGATTGCATGAACATATACAAGACAATCACAAGTTTATACGACGATTTATGTACAGGTGACGACATAATAAAATGTTGGAGCATNCTTTAAAAAAAAAAAAAAAAAAAAAAAAAAAAAAGATTAAGAACCATAGAGATTTACGTTGTATTACCTCTTAAACTTCACTTCTAATCTAACTCGATAAATGTTCGATCATATACCTAAGGTTATTTTCATATATACCCCTACAATTGAAGCTATTTCCAAGCAAGCATCAATAATGTCTTGGATTTTAAATTAATCGAAATTATTGAATAATAGTATACTTTATAAGGGTAGTTTTGATAAGGCAATAGTATAAAGGGGCATTTAAGAAAATATAATTTGTCGTTTAGGACACGTGTCGTTAGGACGTGCAGCACGTGGTTGGTTTATATATATATTTTAAACACAATCTACGACTTTTTAACAATATAAATATTTTTTTAAAAAAATAAACCAACCTTTTGTTTTATTCCCAAATATTGGGACATTTTTTTTTTCAATTTTTGTCTTTATTCGAATCTTTTATATTTTAATATTTTTAATTGTATTATTTTTTCTTTATGGGAAGGTTAAAAGAATTGACTTGAAATTTGCCTTTAATATATATATATATATATATATATCACTTTAATTCATCAATCATTATTAAATTTGTGATTTGTGATTGATTAATATGTTTAATACATGAAGTTGTCTAATAAGCATAGCTTAAAATTTTAGAATTATTTGTATGTAATCATTAAATAAATAGATCTAAATCTTTATGTTTTATATTTATGTACTAATAAAATAATAATAATTTATTTATTTAATGTTCTAGATCGGAATCTTCCTACTTTATATTTATTATACTATAATAATAATATATTTGCTAGTTAGCTTATACAATATATATTTATTTATTTATTTATTTTAAAATTTAAAATAAATTTTAGAAGATAATTTTAAAGCCATTAAAAAATTAGACAGGATCCTCTTAGATAATCCACAATAATAATTATTATAATAATAAAAAGAGATACGACAAAGCTTAAGAGAAGTGAAAACATGGNAAAAAAAAAAAAAAAAAAAAAAAAAAAAAAAAAAAAGAGGAACTCCATTGATGGGATCTCAAGGAGAAGCAGCTGCAACCAAAAAAGAAAGTCAAGATATTAAATATTGAAATGAATATTCTTCAAATTAATTTTTATTTAAGGAGGATTATTTAAAATTCTTAAATTTATTTGCAGTTTTTGTTTTATATATATAATTTTCTTTTTCATATTATTTTCTACCTCTTTAAATTTAATTTTTAAATTCGACCGAACATTTTGATATTTAAATAACATGAGACTCAGACGAGATAAACCAATAAACCCTAAAAAAAATTTTATTAAAAAAAATCGAAAAAATGAAAAATATTACGAAATGAACGCTGAATTTGAATATACTTAATTATACCTTGGAATCGAAGATGAGAGGTTGGTTGTTCAAAGTCCTTTCCATTTAGTTTGTGATCCATGGTTAATCTTTTTTTCTCGAAGCATTTTCTCATTGTCGAGCTCGGTAGGAATCTTTCTCCTCGTCATCTTCCTCATTAGCTTATTTCATAAGAATTAGAAGAAAAACAATCAAATGGATTAGAGTTTGAGTTGAATTACCACGAATTTATTTCATTATAGTATAAATTTTTTAAAATTTTAAATAAAAATTGAGACAGACAATCAACTATAATAATAAATATTATTTATTGTAAATGACTTACTTTTTGGAGATTTGTCAAAGGTAAATCTGCCTCCATCTCCGGCTTTTTGGCGAAGCAGGAGCTGTTGGCCGTCACAATTTCAGGCAAATTCTCCTTCAAATCTAGCTTCGGCTTCCCATCGGCATCCGCCATGAGCAGATCCGCCAACGTCACTCTCCGGCGGAGTCTTTGAGCGATATATCGCTCGATGGCCACAACGACTCGGGACTTGTCGAATTCGGTACAAAACTCACCATTGTCGTCGAAGTTGTTGGGGAACGTCGTCGCCATTAACAGGCTCAAGCCGTCGTTGTCGTCGTCGTCGTCGTCGTCGTCCTCAACAATTTTGTCTCTCTTTACCTCCTTCAAATTGAAATATTGGGGTTTATAATTTCTGGATTTTGATGATTTGTCAAACCCCATGAAGAAAATGGTAAGACGACGGCCATTGATCCTCCAATCATCAAGAATATCAACCATCTCATCCATTTGCTTTGCTAATCCTTGCCTTTTGGCCTCCTTTTTCAAAGATTCACTTTTCTTTCTCCAAGCTAACAATTTAGAGAAAAATTCATTGTTGTAATAGGAATGTATTACTCGAGTTAGATTGAGTCGGGTTTAGAGGTAAAATTCGATCAACCCAAAGCAACCAGTACTATTTGAATTGAATTGAGTTAGAAACTTATACTAAAACTAAATTTATTTTTAATTTTCAACCCCACGAACCAACCCAACTCAATTTTTTTTTTTTTTTGGTTAAGTTGAATTGGGTTAGTTATTTAATAAGGTTAGTTTTGGTTGAAAATTTTACCATTCAATTCATTAGGTTGGGTCTAAAAAATGTCTTTACCAACTTAACTCAACCTATGAACCCTCCTAGTCAGGTTAAGATTTATATTATTTGGTTGGATTCATTGCATACGTTAAGAAACTCTTAACACAATTTTAAAAATGACAAAATGATTTGACAGTGATTCAAGTTTAGTTTGGGTTCTAATCCTATGAAAATTAGTATGAAAAAAAGAAAATCAAACCTTTAAGAGGGGTGTAGTGGAAGTTGGAGTGAACCCAGTTGAACATGGCTGTGAGAGAGGTGAAATCAAACCGAGTTAGAATGGGTATCAAAAGTGGTGTGAATGAGCTATATATATAGCCATGAAACAGTAGGAGTGGCTCACTCCATGCTCTCTTATATAGAGTTTATCCATACAAAATGAATGAACCGAAACCACATTCAAGTGAGAGTAATCTTAAGAATCACATGAATGAGGAAAAAACATGCTAAAAAGATTTGTGTTGGTTTATGAAGATAGTATCCTCTAACAACTCAAACCCATCGATAGCAGATATTGTTCACTTTGATTTATTTTACATATAGCCATCAACCTAAAGGGCCCATAATGACCCATAAAGTCCGAAATTGGTAAACATAAATAGAACAACAAAAGATAAATGAAAAAAAAAAAAAAAGTTTACCTAGTTTGCTTTGCAAAACCCTAAACCCCACCATTTTTGCATCATTTTGGTTGACTCCTCAACTTTGGAATGCATTTTTTATTATTGTACACAAAAAAGCTAATTCTATCCCTAACAACCAAAGGGAAAAAGAAAAGGAAAGCCTTTGATCCTTCTCTTTAATGTTGTCGTCGTCCACTGCACCAGAGTGACACCGAGTATAACGAACCGAACGAGTTGTCTTTTCTATATTATTCTAATTGATTTCCATGGTATTATTCATTTTAAACCTAAGTTTATATATTTGATCTCGTTTCATTTTTTTTTTTAATTGATACTAAAACGACTTTAATGATGATTTTGACTATAATTATGAATCGAAAAAGGGGAGAAATAATTGTTGTTCATGTGTTCATAACTTTATGAATGATAGAGCACATGATTAAAGGTTTTGGAGGATATAAAGAACCTGAAAAAAGTTTTTGGACAAAAATAAAGAGAGTGGCAGAGACTAAATTTTATTGGGTCACTCTCTTTGTTTTCTGTCCACAATTCTTCTCTTCCCAAATTCTGGTAAACATTTGGCCATACGTCCTGCAATTACAAATTGGTCCTCAAAGTTCAATTGAAATCATAAATATAATACTCAAGTTTAGACTCCAGCTTCTTTGAGTATCAAACTAATACCAAATAGTTAGCAAACACAACGCAAAATATTAATAGAGTCAAGTCGATCTCGATCCAAAAAAGTTATTTCATAAAGATTTAAAAATTTATTTAGAGCCATAAATTCGAGGGACGCCCTCCCCACCAAAATGTTGATTTGTCATATTTTCCCAAGGCACATGCAAGGGCTAACTTTCACGTATATTTGCATTGAAGGTAAGAATGTTGATCTCGAAAAAGTAGGTTTAGAATGATGTAACTTTCACGTATATTTGCATTGAAGGTAAGAATGTTGATCTCGAAAAAGTAGGTTTAGAATGATGCTTAATTTTCATATAAAGCAAATAAATAAATTTCTATAAGATATATATAATTTAATAATCAAAGAAACACAAGAATTGACATAGAAAATTTAAAGCGGAGAACACCCATCGAAAGAAATTCGATAACATGAAAATTTATTACAATGATATAAAATTATCTTTCGAAGCTGTTATAAAAAAAACACAAACTTTCAAAGGTTCGCTAGTTTATTAGACAATGAATTCAAACTTTCACAGGGTGAATTAAATGTTCGAAATGGCATGCCTAATATGTGCGGACATTCATTTAAAAATAGTCATATATAAACGATGTCATGAACTTAAACATTCGTGAATTTATTTCAAATAAAAATAAATATCATATGAATAGTAAAACAGGGTTGTAAATTTTTTCAATCCAAATAATCTTAATAGATTTTACTTTAGGAAATAAAAATATGGGAATATGATCTAATAACCATGAAATAATATTGACTTATTTTTAAATTTAAGTTTTATTACCAAACACGATGTAGAACCAATGAAAACATGGAATTCAATTTTTTATTGAGTCAATTAAGTTTATATTTAAAATAGGTGAATGCTCGATGTAAGTGAGAACGAATTTGAAGGATGAGAACAACCAAATTTGGAGCTAGATAGAACTTTAGCTAAGGCTAACCAAGTAAATGACTTTATTATATGATAGATTAGAAATTGTATGGGTTACCATTTATGATGATGTAGGAGTTGGATCATAGGATGTCGTGTATTAGTATATGATGATATATGAGTTATGATGCATGATGATGTGCGTAAATATATATTTCGATAATTGACGTACTTGATATGCTTGATGCACCTTATGGCAATATGATGATTATGACTGATTGCATAATGTTTGTCTTAATATGTTGAAGTTTTCCATATTAAGCATGCTATATGATGATGAGTGTCATAGGACACAACTCTAAGAGCATGAAAATGATATCAATATAAATATCCTAGAGGGTTGTATTAGAAGAGATAATAAATGGAAATTAGAAGAATCTCATGCATGTTGGGTGCTCATAAGCATAGGGATACTTCCCCAGAGACAATGAGTACGTACGGGCACAGTATGATGATGAGGGTGTTCATAGGGAGCATGACACCAAGGAGTTCCACTGACCTTGGAACATCGCTACAGATTAGCAAGTCCCTTGGGGGTTCACACTCGCACGTGTGAGTTGTGTGTAGGGAAGTACTACATATCCAATTTATCCAAGACTAGAGACCACCCAAGAGAATAGAGATAGGTCCCAAAAGCATGATTATATGTATTTGCATTTGCATAACCTCCTATAATGGGGTCACTTATTGAGAATTTTTCGAAATACACAGATCGTGTGCCACGTCATTTTTTAAGTAAAGGCAAGATGCACATGTACAAAGTCGCAAACAGAGACATATCTTGTCTTAGGTTAGAATCGGTTGTACAATCAAACCAAAATCGTTCGAATTAGATTATATTATTTAACCCTCAGGGAATAATTGTACTCCTTTATTCTCTCGTTGTTTTTGGATTTTACTTACTTTTTTCATACTTTTCTTTTTATATTCTTATTCTGTTTTTTTTTTTTTTCTAATTTTCATTAAACTATTAAATCAAAGAAAATCAAATAAAATAAAAATAAAAAAGGGTAAAATTTTGCATAATTTGAAATCAAATCAAAATCATGCATACATAGGTATTGTTCTTGTTCTCTAGGGATTGGATACAATTTTAAACCACACAAAGATCCAAAATTCACGTTCTCTATGGCCGCATAGCTTCTGAACGCTCTCATTCTTTGATCAACAAAAAACGAATACATGAAAAAGAAAATGTAGAATGGAGTTGTATAACTAGTCAACTTGCATGGCCACGATAGTCAACGATTGATATCCCGAGTTGAGTGGTTAGTATGACATTTATTAATTGACAAACCCTTCCATAGAGACTATAAAGTCACTTTAAAACTAGAGAAGGACCTGTCGTGCTTGCTAGCTACTGAGTTACCTATGTGGTCCATCATCTCTTATTAAGATGGATTTATAACGTAGAGGCTTTTTTTAGAAGACTCAACTCTTTCCACCAAGCACTTGGTTGTCTCGACCTATTAAACGATTCAATCTAGACCTTGCTCGACAATACATTTCCAATGTTTCTATTAATAATATTTCTTATTATCTTATTGTTTTTCTATTTATTTAGAAATAAATATACAATATATATATGAATTTTTGTTTTAAAATAATTATTATATTGGATTTTGGGTATTCTTACTAAATAATAAAAAGAATAATATTTCCATTCTAATTGATTTCATTCGTATTTGATTTTATAATTTTATTCTTAATTTTGAAAATAAGAATAAAAGCATAAAAGCATAAAAGCATAAAATCATGGATGTGGGAATAAAACAAATCCAACGTTTTATTTTCGTCTTTACAAAAAACAGATTCCCGATTTTGACCTTGAAGCTACAAATTTTATGGTTTATATATTTGTATTAATTCATTTTATATGCAAAAATATATTTTGAAATACATTATATATTTATATATTATGTAATGTTCAAATTTATTAACATACTTTTCATACGTCATAAAATTGATATTCGTTAATTTTTCTATTAATAAAATAATAATAATAATAATTATTATTATTATTATATTCAAGAAAAAGAAAGACATCTCGGTAAATGCCAAATTTTTAAAATTTATACCCATAAGGCTAACCTAAATTATTTTTTAAATTTTTTTAAAATAAATATTAGACTTTTAGCAAATTTTAGAGTAATTATTTTAATAAACATTTTTAAAATTTTTTAAAATAAATATTAGACTTTTAGCAAATTTTAGAGTAATTATTTTAATAAACATTTTTAAAATATTAAAAAAAGTTAGAAAGATATTTTTAAGATATTTTTTTGGGTTCATAACCCTCTTCCTCTCTGCTTATAAGTAACCCTAAAACACACATCTCTAAGTTTAACTTCACCAAACAAACACTTTTTATTTTCACTATGGCGGGTCGTCTTCGTCGCTCCATGTTTCGTCTTTCTTCCATTAAGCGACCTTTTATCCATGGTGGCAGTAATTCAAGACAAGATTCAGGTCCATATCCTTCAACCAGCAAAGAGTCGTCGATGGAACCACGGGCTCGCTCACCGTCGCTTTCACCCAAGAGAGAGTCCGTTGCTGCTTCTCCGATGTACTCTGTGAAGAAGGTTGCTTCACCATCTCCTTCTCCATCGTATGGAGGTTCAGCTGGAGGAGTGATCAACTCACAACCGAAGGCTGTAGATGAATACCTTAAGGATAAACCTACTACTCAACCCAGGTTGGATACACTAAACTCAAACACTTCTATATGTTAGTCATCATCTATATGCTAAGGACCATTGGTTGCACGTCAATAGTGGTTTATATTAAAAAAACAAAATTTGCATGTAGATAGATTTTTTTATAAGAGTTAGAAATCTGTCTTGTGGAGTTTTAAAAACTTTGAGGCAAAGTCTCGAAAGGACAATATCTATTAGCGATGTGTTTGGCCGTTACGAATGGTATTAGAGCTAGATATCGAGAGATGTGCTACTAAGCTTCGAAGAGGGTGGACACGAGGCAATGTGCTAGGACGTTGGGCTCTGAAGGAGTGGACACAAAGTAGTGTGCCAGCAAAGACACTGGACCCCAAGGGGTGGACATGAAGTGGTGTGCCAGCAAGGACGTTGGACCTCGAAACGGGTGGACACAAAGGAGTGTGCCAGCAAAGACGCTGGGCCCCAAAGGGTGGACACAAAACAGTGTGCTAGCAAAGACGCTAGGCCTCGATGGGGGTGGACACAATGCAATGTGCCAACAAGGACTCTGGGCCACGAAGAGGATGGATTTGGTGGGTTTCACATCGATTGGAGAAGGGAACGAGTACCAGTGAGGACGTTGGGCCCTGAAGGGGATGGATCGTGAGATACCAGTTCGGGTGGAGAACAAAGACGTTAGGCCCTGAAGGGGTGGATTGTGAGATCTCAATTGGGGTGGAGAACGAAAAAAAGTGGAAACATTTCCCAGACATACGCGTTTTAAAAACCTCATGGAGAAGTCCGAAAGGGAAAACTCGAAGAGGAGAAGCGGTTATATTATATATTATTAAATTCAAAACCTTAATTAAGTTGACAAACTCTAACATATTTAGTCATTTACTCTGTATTCTTGACACAGATCTCCTGAAACCGAGCCTAAAGCGGTGGTCGGAAAAGCCATGAAGAAAGTGATTGATTCGGATTGTCACGGCGAGTCGAGCAAAACGACGATGACATCCCACAAGCATGAGCCAAATACAATAAAGATTGCAGGAGAAAATCATGGAGCAGTAATGGAAATCTTCGAGTTAAAAGGGGAAGGGGGAGATATGATAGAGAAGAAAGAGACATTTAGAAGAACATCAAACAGAAAGGCAAAGGATCAAAACAAGGAAGGGTGTAAGGAGAAGAAGGGCGAAAGCACTTATTTGAACAGCAATGTTCAGGGCGTAAACAATTCTATTCTTTACGGTGCTTCTTTGGCTCACCATGACCCGGGTTTGCACCACGCTCTCTCCTTAAAACCATGAGTAACCTCATGATTGGAGTCGGGAAATGTAATCACATGATTAAAGATATTTAGTACTAATATCATATTTGAGGATATCTTTGCATTTATTGTTTTTTCCAATTATTACTATTTTCATATTCTTGTAATTTATTTGATTATAAATAGAGAACTTTTACTTTCTTCATCATGGCCTTGAACTCTTGAACTCTAATTTCCAGTTCGAGCGAAAATTGGATGTGCAGTATTTCTCTACCCACAGCATACGCATACACACATGGACTCTACAAGGTGAGCCTATACGTGGTCTAAGTCTGCCCTTCAATTAGCCATGCTCATGCAGCTGGAACCATGGAGGGAAAGGAGTCTGCATAATATCATGGGGTACATAGATATCATAATGTATTTGTTCGTACTAATCATAACGGAGAAGTATCCCGATATAACTCCATCATTTTCATGACAAGAGCGTACATGCATACATAATACTTGTCATATCTTTCATGATTACAAACTTGGCTTACTAGTGGCTCATGGACATAGAGTGAGCATGGTTTTGACGTGGCATGTTTTGGGCTGGAAGGTTGTTGGGCTAGGCTACAAGAGGATGGGCTGGACTAGAGCACTAGAGACTGATGCTGGACATGCTGGACACCCCTCGTTGGCTTACACATGTCCCAATCACAACCTTACACGTGTTCTCTTCTTATTACCCCATGTTTTACTCGAAAATGTATGGATAATGGTACATATCCATTAACTATTATAAATTCTCCAAAATAATACTTACATTACTTTTTTCTAGCCTTAATTGGATTTGAAAAAACGCTTCTAAAACAGCTTAAAGTATTCAAAACGTGCTAATCGAGCTGAAAAATGAACAAGATATTTTATTTTTCCAACTATAACACATCATTTCGAATATTACTATAGCAATGAATAATTCTAGATCGAAATGTGTTTAGATATCATAAAATGCAGGTCAGCATCACCCTGAGTGAAGGAAGAGTTGAAGAAAAGCGAGTTATTAACACCTTGAAAATTCCCATTCATAGCCATGATCATAATTTTGTTCTTTCCATCATCATAATTTCCTTCACTTCCTTTCTTCTTCTTCTTCATGTGCTTCACTACTTCCATCCCTTCACATGATTCATTACTACGCATCACAACGCCAACACTTTCACCTCTAATGTTCATGGCCTTGCTCAGCTGATGGTGATTAGATTTTGCAGGCTTCGGGATGGGGGCGGCAGAAGCAGCTGGGATTTGAGACGAGGCAGTGGTCGGAGTAGGGCGTGGAAGAGAAAAGTAACGTTGCCGGGGTGGTAGAGATGACATGATGAAAGGAGAAATTAAAATGGAAGAATGATGAATAAGATATGCGTGTTATTTTGTGGGTATTTATAGGGCGTTTGGATTAAGGAAATAGGAAGGGGTATGAATTTACAAAGTTTGGTTCTTTTCATTTGGTGAAAGGTTTTTAAAGAGAGAGACGTGGGAATAATTCTCTCATACTTTTAATTTTTTTTTTTAATTTTTTTTTTTTTTTTTACCATGAGCAAATATTTGATACCCTTCTAGAAATATGGACTTTCAAAATCTCCTAATTTTCTTTTTTCTTTTTAAATCTTGTTTATATTTTGTATTTTTTTCATTTTAAATACTTGAATTAAATGGGTTCGAGTAAATCTGGTCGGGAAGAATATGCATACATGCTTCGAAATAAAATTTCGAGTGAATAATTAAAATTATTGTTCAACTTTATATTTTGTTTATGAAATGTCTTAAAACGTTTTAAAACTAATACTATTAAATTAAAAAGCTATTATTATTGATATTAATGAAAATTGTTTGTAGTTATTTCAAATAAACATTCAAAAATATATTTTTTAGAAGTTTTAGAATTTTTATTATTACTTTTAAAATGATAGGTATCCACGGCCTTGTCATGGGGTTTTAGGGAGTGCGAACTAAACTGCAACTCTTTTTTCTCCAACTTAGAAGGTTTGCCTATCTTGTACAGTGGTTGATTAGTGTCCTGAGGTGAGTGCGACCTCACAAATAAAATTGAGGAGATAGTATGGTGGATCTGAATAAGTAACTCTCTTTTTGAATATTATCTGTGAAGGTTAGCTGACAACCCTCCCACGGGACCATACTTCCACTAAAATCGTGGGTTGTGATCACCTGCTTGTTGGTCAACTACTAAGTCACGCTACGTGGTTCCACGCTCCCTCGCTTAGGAACGGATTTCTACGACTCAGGGGTATTCTTTGGAAGACTCTTTTGCTATCACTACTAGGTTGGGGCATAAGTAACACTTTCTTGTCTGGCTCTGCCTAGCTCAATGATCTCAGTATCGTGGTTTTGTCTTGACGGTACAGTATCAGAGTAGAGAGGGAAGTGGAAGTTCTGGCGACACTATCCCCACTGCTCAAGTCTAGCAGCTACCTCAGTTGTCTACAGATATCATGGTGTTCTACTAGTTCTTTCTTAGGAAAATCTTGGTGGCTTAGACTTGGATTCATTCATCTCTAGGATTATCGCACAAGGTCTCACAAACCTATCATGGTTTGGCGTACTAGGGTCTGGGATCGTTGGTAATCGTTTCGCGGGCCTAAATGCACAGTATTCTAGAGGTATCTCATTCTAGAGTTTTGTCTAACCTACTTAGTCTCAAGCACCCTAGTCTAAGCTCGTAGTTTTTTCCTATTCAACAAGAAAGATAACACAAGCAACCATGCACTGGAGTTAACACCCAGCAGTTCATGCAATATTAACAAACATGCTCAACAGGAAGATAACGTCCATTTTTACCCCTAGAGTAGATTTCACAAATTTCTCTTCCTCCTCATGCATACATACATTATCACAATCTCAATCTAAACAGATTTCATAATCGTTCATATCTAGATTCCATTGATTTCCTTAAATAATTCATTTCCATAGCTTTCATACTAATATACTAGGTTCGGCGTGCTAGCTAGGTATATCAATTTGACAGCATGCATGCTTATTCCAAGCCGTACTTTGTGAGATCGGCGTGCTAGCTAGGTATATCAATTTGACAGCATGCATGCTTATTCCAAGCCGTACTTTGTGAGAGTCTAAATGGCTATTTACTTGGTTGATGCGTGTCTTCCCGAGCTCGAATTACTTGCTGGAGAGGGTTCTAAAAACTCTGAAATTTTCTTGATAGGTTTGTCTTCCCGAGCTCGAATTACTTGCTGGAGAGGGTTCTAAAAACTCTGAAATTTTCTTGATAGGTTCTAATTCACATAATAATAGAATCAGTATTGAAATCGGGACGAAAAACAAGCAAATAGGGGCTGAACGGAGGGAAAAGGGTGACTCACACGTCGTCCATGGGCGTGTCTCACACGTGGAGATTCTACTCCCACGTGTTTGAGGGAAACTAAAAGAAATAAAGTTTAGGGCGTGTCTCACACGTGGAGATTCTACTCCCACGTGTTTGAGGGAAACTAAAAGAAATAAAGTTTAATGTAATAATGGTTTGAATGGATAGAATAATCTGAAAATAAGTTTTATTATTAATCACTCATTTTATTTTCCAAATGGTTAAAACCATTTGAAAATACATCCCATATGAATGGTGAATATGAATATAAAATGCTTTAATTATTATAATATTGTTGCTTTATTTCATAATTATTTTAGCATATGACACCAAATAAGAGAGTGGTAATGATGAGGTTGGTCCATTCAGTGCCTTGAATCATGAACAGAATCGGCATGGGTGGGCTTCTTGGTGAAGATGAGGTTGGTCCATTCAGTGCCTTGAATCATGAACAGAATCGGCATGGGTGGGCTTCTTGGTGAAAGCAAGGTGCAGGCCTGGATCACGGTGGCTCAAAGACGAATTGTAGAGAATGGAGTTGTTAACACCTTGAAAATTGCTGTTCATGAACGATTTTCCAGGCATGTTGGAGCTTGATTTGTTTGAATCTTACACCTTGAAAATTGCTGTTCATGAACGATTTTCCAGGCATGTTGGAGCTTGATTTGTTTGAATCTTTCTCGTTTTCGCTGCTGTAGCTTACGGTTGGCTTTTTCTTGTGGGTTTCTGTGGCATCAGATGATTGAGTGATGTGCATGACAGCGCCTACGTTCTCCCCTTTGATGTTTATAACATCACTTTGCTGCTGATGCGTTTGCTTCTGCTGGGGTTTGCCTGAGCTGTACTCCGATGCTCGGTGGTCGGTTTTCGCAGGCTTCTCGCTAGTCGTCTTCTGGTAAAGGACGGATTTCTGCTGGACCTGTTTAAGAATACGTACATAACATCATACCTTTAACAACATTATGACCCAAAAAAAAAAAAAGATCATTTTTTATAAGATGTGAAACTTCTACCTAAATACGTTTTAAAAACCTTGAGGGGAAGTCCGAAATGAAAAGTCGAAAGAGGACAATATCTGCTAGGTATAAGCTTGTGTTGTTACGGTTGGCATCAGAGCCAGACACTGGGTGATATGCCAGTAAGAAGGTTGAACCCCAAAGGGTGGTGGACACAGGGCGGTGTGCCACCAAGGATGTTAGAGCCTGAAGGTAGTGAATTGGGGAGAGGGAGGGGGAGTCTGGAGGGGGAGTCTCACATTGATGAGAGAAGGGAATGAATATCAGTAAAAACATTGGACCCCAAAGGAGGGTGAATTGTTAAATCCGACATGAGTTGAGTAGGAGAACGAAACATTCTTGGCGATGGGCTAACAAGGAGGCTAAACCTCGAAAGGGGGTGGATAACGGTGTGTTGTCAAAGACACTTGGCCTTGAAGGGGGTGGATTGAGAGGAGACCCACATCAATTGGAAGGAGGTGGACACGAGGCAGTGTGATTACAAGGACGTTGGGCCCCAAAGAAGGTGGATTGGGGGCTCCCACATCGTTGGAGAAATAAACGAGTGTCAGCAAGAATGCTAGACTCTGAAGATGTGAGATCCAACATTGGTTGGGACATGATGGATTGAAGGAGTCCCATATCGATTGAATAGCGAAACTGAATGGAAACTGAGTTGTCTTAAAGGAAGGTGAACTCTGAGGTCTCAAAAAAAAATATATATATATATATATATATATATTCAAGCCATCTAGGTATAGCTCAATTATTAATTAAGAAAAATAAAATAAAATTTTGAGTCAAAGGTTTAATTTTGTAGCGCACAATTATTATATTATATTCTTTCTAAGAAAAGTGACCAGAATCTGTATATAAAAAATAAAAAAGTATATATATAAATTACTAATGGATGAAATAAGGTATTTTAATGGTGATTGAACTAACCTCCGGTGGGCTCCTGGGTCGAACCATTGGCTCAGGTTCATGTCTCTTCTCCAAGCTAGGCAGAGCCAGAGGAGAGAGTGGTGCTTGGACAGTGGAGGTGGAATACTTATGTTTCGCCGGTGATCGTGGCGGAGAGGTATAGGTAGTTTTGAACGTTTTAGGAGAAGCCTGGGCACTGCTCCGCCGTTCTCCGTCGTAACGGTTATATGTAGGAGGAGGAGATAGTGGCTTGCGGGGTGAAGTGCTAGGGGCAGCCGCCCTATATTTGGGAGAAGTAGGAGGCGAGGGATATTTCCTAACCGGAGAAGTGATTCGAGGAGACCTTTCTTTAATAGGGGAAGTTTGAAGAACATTGGCGGTGGGCGGAGCAGATGAAAAAACTTCCGGCTCCGACGTGGCAGCCGGCGGCGGAACATCAAAGCGTGGGGCCGTGGCAGGGCGGGGCAGGGAAGAGAAACGGTTCCATGTACGACCAAAACGAGGAAGATTTGCCATTACAAAGATTGAAAATTTTTAAAATGGTCGGAGAGATGGTTAAAGCTTTGAGGTTTGTGGGTATTTATAGTCAAAAAAATTGGAGAAGAAATGAAGAGAAGTATCAGATTCAAGAAGAGCTACTAACAAAAAACCCTTCAAAAGCAAAGAATAATTATTTTAATGGAGTATCAGATTCAAGAAGAGCTACTAACAAAAAACCCTTCAAAAGCAAAGAATAATTATTTTAATGGATTCTCAAGCAATCTAAAAAGCCTTCATTTTACTTAGCTTCTCCCTTTTTGGTCCCTTATGGTTGACGCTCGTAAACCCGAACATGGTCTAAACAAATCTCAAGGAACGATCATAACTCGTTGATTGACTTTGTTTATAAATGATTAGACTTTGTCGGATGAAAGTATACGACGTGTTCATCATCAATTTAAAACTGATGCACACTACCCACTAATTTGAATTGATATGAGCTCTATACATGTATTGTCATTTCATATAAACTGATGCACACTACCCACTAATTTGAATTGATATGAGCTCTATACATGTATTGTCATTTCATATAATAAATCGACGATAGTTAATGATATGTTTGTCACTTTCTTTAACGATTCTCGAAAATCATATAAGATTAATCAGGTGTATTTTCATTCCTTTCTCTCAAACAAAATAGAGAATCAAAAAAATTTATTAAAAAAAAAGGAAATCAAAATTTGAGAGGTGGAAACATAAAGAACATAAGGAATCTTTCTAAGATTATTTATCATAAAATTCAAAAAGAAATATTTGTTATTTGTTATTTTTAGTTTAAGAAAAAATTAGACAAAATTATTATATAATCAAAAAGAAATATTTGTTATTTGTTATTTTTAGTTTAAGAAAAAATTAGACAAAATTATTATATAATAAGTTTTAAACTTTTTATTTAGATATTATAGTTTTAAATTGTTGAATGGAGTTGTCTCTTGAAAAGATGACACGACAAATGATTGGATCATAAACAAATTGTTTATTAAATGATTAGTTGTATTTAAGAAAAGATGACACGACAAATGATTGGATCATAAACAAATTGTTTATTAAATGATTAGTTGTATTTAAGGTATAAGATATAAATATAGTTGTAAATCGAACTTAAGACTTGGTTGAAATTACAAACAACTCATGAACGATTGAATTCGTACAAAATGGTATGGATTTTGAATAATTGTCTATCATTCTCACCCATGCAAAATGGGAGGGATATTGAATCGGCTTACAATGATTATACACATAGACACAACTTATCATATGGTGCATAAGAGTGCAACTATTGAATCGGCTTACAATGATTATACACATAGACACAACTTATCATATGGTGCATAAGAGTGCAACTCTAAGTCTAATGCCTTTAATTTTTCTTACTCTAAATTAGTAACGTTGCAACATGCATGCGTAAACACATATCGAATTCTAATAATAAATACTTTTGAAATAAATTAGAATTAAACACCTATCAATTGCAATGTTACTGCCCTATCATATGATCTATCTTGACTTCTTTGGCCTTTCCAGTGTTCACCGTCATCGGGGAGCTTTACCTTTACCTGAAAAATATAATTGACTTCTTTGGCCTTTCCAGTGTTCACCGTCATCGGGGAGCTTTACCTTTACCTGAAAAATATAAGAGTAGCACGTGACTTGAGTATTTTATGAAATACATAGTAAGTCACCCTATTCTTAGGGTCAGCAATGCAATCACACACATAACATGATTGTGACCTATCTTAAAGTTGTCACATGACCTTGGACTCTTTCTAGTTTCGGACAAGGTTGGACGTGTAGTACTTCTCAACATACGGCTCATGTACGTGCACATGGACCCACCAAACGGGATCGTATACGTACCTCCTGGGCCTGGCATGGTCGGTCTTAACATGTTACATGTCGTCGGTCACTACGGAAAAGGAAAGACCTGCATGATATCATGACAAACATAAATATCGAAGGTACACATCTATACAAGCATAACATAACGGGGAAGTATCCCAATGTACATGACACACATACATGCCTAAGGTCCTTATGATTTACATTCAAAACATAGCATTAACGTCATTCTTTTTCCCATTTCATCCATGACATATTCCATACATGCATTATGTATACATGGTAAACATCACATAATCTTTACGTAACATTTTATTTAGTCATAACATGATATAATGAACATCACATGCATACATAGTATAACATCACATTTCAATACATAAAGCACACGAACATAGCATAAAAATATTACGATACATGCCGAGGTCACAAGGCATGCACCATCATAGACCATATAAAGGTTACTTACCTAATTAACTTAGGTCGGTGTCACCAATTTATGCTTAATGAAAGTTTGATTTTGTCGTTTGAAATTCAAGTCAATTTATGTGTGTTCATAACATCCGTTTCAAATTCAAATTCTTGCAAAAATATTACTCTAATTTAGAATAGTTATGTGTTAGACTTCATGCTTATATTAGAGTTTTTGCATGAGTAAAGTCTTAAAATATTTATATATATGTTTATTGTGATTAACACAACAAAGTTTCCAATAATACAAATTTAGCATTGATCCATCAAAGAACGTAATAAATTTAAANTTTTATAAGATGTGAAACTTCTACCTAAATACGTTTTAAAAACCTTGAGGGGAAGTCCGAAATGAAAAGTCGAAAGAGGACAATATCTGCTAGGTATAAGCTTGTGTTGTTACGGTTGGCATCAGAGCCAGACACTGGGTGATATGCCAGTAAGAAGGTTGAACCCCAAAGGGTGGTGGACACAGGGCGGTGTGCCACCAAGGATGTTAGAGCCTGAAGGTAGTGAATTGGGGAGAGGGAGGGGGAGTCTGGAGGGGGAGTCTCACATTGATGAGAGAAGGGAATGAATATCAGTAAAAACATTGGACCCCAAAGGAGGGTGAATTGTTAAATCCGACATGAGTTGAGTAGGAGAACGAAACATTCTTGGCGATGGGCTAACAAGGAGGCTAAACCTCGAAAGGGGGTGGATAACGGTGTGTTGTCAAAGACACTTGGCCTTGAAGGGGGTGGATTGAGAGGAGACCCACATCAATTGGAAGGAGGTGGACACGAGGCAGTGTGATTACAAGGACGTTGGGCCCCAAAGAAGGTGGATTGGGGGCTCCCACATCGTTGGAGAAGTAAACGAGTGTCAGCAAGAATGCTAGACTCTGAAGATGTGAGATCCAACATTGGTTGGGACATGATGGATTGAAGGAGTCCCATATCGATTGAATAGCGAAACTGAATGGAAACTGAGTTGTCTTAAAGGAAGGTGAACTCTGAGGTCTCAAAAAAAAATATATATATATATATATATATATATTCAAGCCATCTAGGTATAGCTCAATTATTAATTAAGAAAAATAAAATAAAATTTTGAGTCAAAGGTTTAATTTTGTAGCGCACAATTATTATATTATATTCTTTCTAAGAAAAGTGACCAGAATCTGTATATAAAAAATAAAAAAGTATATATATAAATTACTAATGGATGAAATAAGGTATTTTAATGGTGATTGAACTAACCTCCGGTGGGCTCCTGGGTCGAACCATTGGCTCAGGTTCATGTCTCTTCTCCAAGCTAGGCAGAGCCAGAGGAGAGAGTGGTGCTTGGACAGTGGAGGTGGAATACTTATGTTTCGCCGGTGATCGTGGCGGAGAGGTATAGGTAGTTTTGAACGTTTTAGGAGAAGCCTGGGCACTGCTCCGCCGTTCTCCGTCGTAACGGTTATATGTAGGAGGAGGAGATAGTGGCTTGCGGGGTGAAGTGCTAGGGGCAGCCGCCCTATATTTGGGAGAAGTAGGAGGCGAGTGATATTTCCTAACCGGAGAAGTGATTCGAGGAGACCTTTCTTTAATAGGGGAAGTTTGAAGAACATTGGCGGTGGGCGGAGCAGATGAAAAAACTTCCGGCTCCGACGTGGCAGCCGGCGGCGGAACATCAAAGCGTGGGGCCGTGGCAGGGCGGGGCAGGGAAGAGAAACGGTTCCATGTACGACCAAAACGAGGAAGATTTGCCATTACAAAGATTGAAAATTTTTAAAATGGTCGGAGAGATGGTTAAAGCTTTGAGGTTTGTGGGTATTTATAGTCAAAAAAATTGGAGAAGAAATGAAGAGAAGTATCAGATTCAAGAAGAGCTACTAACAAAAAACCCTTCAAAAGCAAAGAATAATTATTTTAATGGATTCTCAAGCAATCTAAAAAGCCTTCATTTTACTTAGCTTCTCCCTTTTTGGTCCCTTATGGTTGACGCTCGTAAACCCGAACATGGTCTAAACAAATCTCAAGGAACGATCATAACTCGTTGATTGACTTTGTTTATAAATGATTAGACTTTGTCGGATGAAAGTATACGACGTGTTCATCATCAATTTAGAACTGATGCACACTACCCACTAATTTGAATTGATATGAGCTCTATACATGTATTGTCATTTCATATAATAAATCGACGATAGTTAATGATATGTTTGTCACTTTCTTTAACGATTCTCGAAAATCATATAAGATTAATCAGGTGTATTTTCATTCCTTTCTCTCAAACAAAATAGAGAATCAAAAAAATTTATTAAAAAAAAAGGAAATCAAAATTTGAGAGGTGGAAACATAAAGAACATAAGGAATCTTTCTAAGATTATTTATCATAAAATTCAAAAAGAAATATTTGTTATTTGTTATTTTTAGTTTAAGAAAAAATTAGACAAAATTATTATATAATAAGTTTTAAACTTTTTATTTAGATATTATAGTTTTAAATTGTTGAATGGAGTTGTCTCTCGAAAAGATGACACGACAAATGATTGGATCATAAACAAATTGTTTATTAAATGATTAGTTGTATTTAAGGTATAAGATATAAATATAGTTGTAAATCGAACTTAAGACTTGGTTGAAATTACAAACAACTCATGAACGATTGAATTCGTGCAAAATGGTATGGATTTTGAATAATTGTCTATCATTCTCACCCATGCAAAATGGGAGGGATATTGAATCGGCTTACAATGATTATACACATAGACACAACTTATCATATGGTGCATAAGAGTGCAACTCTAAGTCTAATGCCTTTAATTTTTCTTACTCTAAATTAGTAACGTTGCAACATGCATGCTGTAAACACATATCGAATTCTAATAATAAATACTTTTGAAATAAATTAGAATTAAACACCTATCAATTGCAATGTTACTGCCCTATCATATGATCTATCTTGACTTCTTTGGCCTTTCCAGTGTTCACCGTCATCGGGGAGCTTTACCTTTACCTGAAAAATATAAGAGTAGCACGTGACTTGAGTATTTTATGAAATACATAGTAAGTCACCCTATTCTTAGGGTCAGCAATGCAATCACACACATAACATGATTGTGACCTATCTTAAAGTTGTCACATGACCTTGGACTCTTTCTAGTTTCGGACAAGGTTGGACGTGTAGTACTTCTCAACATACGGCTCATGTACGTGCACATGGACCCACCAAATGGGATCGTATACGTACCTCCTGGGCCTGGCATGGTCGGTCTTAACATGTTACATGTCGTCGATCACTACGGAAAAGGAAAGACCTGCATGATATCATGACAAACATAAATATCGAAGGTACGCATCTATACAAGCATAACATAACGGTGAAGTATCCCAATGTACATGACACACATACATGCCTAAGGTCCCTATGATTTACATTCAAAACATAGCATTAACGTCATTCTTTTTCCCATTTCATCCATGACATATTCCATACATGCATTATGTATACATGGTAAACATCACATAATCTTTACGTAACATTTTATTTAGTCATAACATGATATAATGAACATCACATGCATACATAGTATAACATCACATTTCAATACATAAAGCACATGAACATAGCATAAAAATATTACGATACATGCCGAGGTCACAAGGCATGCACCATCATTAACTTAGGTCACTTACCTAATTAACTTAGGTCGGTGTCACCAATTTATGCTTAATGAAAGTTTGATTTTGTCGTTTGAAATCCAAGTCAATTTATGTGTGTCCATAATATCCGTTTCAAGTTCAAATTCTTGCAAAAATATTACTCTAATTTAGAATAGTTATGTGTTAGACTTCATGCTTATATTAGAGTTTATTCTGACTAACACAACAAAGTTTCCAATAATACAAATTTAGCATTGATCCATCAAAGAACGTAATAAATTTAAATGAATTATGAAAGAATATAGAAATTAAGAAATTAAAGACTATAGCATTCAAAGATCAAATAAATATTGAATTTATATTTTTATTGATATCGATTATAATCTGAAGTAAGAGTCCAAGTAAATGGCTTTTCTTCTTTCTTTTTTTTTTTAAACGCCAAGAAAATGGCTTATTTCTTATAATTAAATACTTCACAAGCCATCATCTCTACGCCTTGTAGTTCTTACGGCCATCAACAGCGGCTCCGTCGCCGTCCGCCGCATCGGCAAACTTAAGATGCAGGCCGGGATCGCGGTGGTTACACGACGAGTCGTACAGAACCGAATTGTTTACACTCTGAAAATTGCTGTTCATAAATGCGGTCATCGGCACTTTCTTCTTTTTCTTGTCCTTCTTTTCCTTCTTTTTCTTCTCCTCATTTCCATCCCGGCCGCCGTCGCCGCCTTCTGTTTTGTTCTTTCTTACTGTTTCTCCGCCCAAACGGTGGCTGGCCGATAACTTATCTATTTCCATGACTGCGCCGACGTTATGTCCGGCGAGGTTTATAGACTCCGCTGTCTTCTGTTTTTCGTGTGACTTTCCCGAGCCATACTCCAACGGCCGATCAGACTTCACCGGCTTCTCAACCGTCTTGTTGTACACAATGCTTTTCTTCTCTACCTCGGTCTGAATTCTGTTATTGATCATATAAATATTTTTTTTAAATAAATTAAATATCTTGTATCCATTTATTACTATTTCATATTTATACGCAAACAAATTTACAGGTAATTTAATACCTGGGTTGAGTGGTGTTTCCATCTTTGGCGGTGAAATGGGTAGGCGGCAGAGCGAGAGGTGGCGGTGGCGGCGGAGATGTTCGTAGCGACCTTGACGGCGACTGAAGTGGGGATGTTTGGCTTAGCCTGTCGGGATATTTCTTTGCAGGCGAAACCGGAGGCGATAGTTCGTCCTTCGCCGGCGGCGGGCTGGGCACAAGTGTGACGGAAGGTCCATATTTTGGCGACGCAATGGGTGACGTGGGTTTCTCCGCAGGTTGAAGAGTCTGGCTCGTCCTATAAAACGGCAACGTTTCAGGCTTGTGTTCTGCAGCAGGCAGTGTGGTAGGGAGAACTGGCGGCGCCGCCACGGAAGGACGCTGTCGTGGACGACCAAAGCGAGGAAAATTCGACATAGTGTTTTGGTAGCTAAGAAAATGAAAATCCAAATAAAATATGAAATATACTGAAAAGCCTTGTCTTTCTAATTTATTTATATTGTGGGAAATTAGAAAATTATAATAGAAGATCAAATTATTCTTTAAAAAATAATAATAAAAATCTCAATATCTTCTTTAATTATAATATGCTGTTTGGGAAAAATATGAAGAAAAGAATCTGAAATAATCCTATTTATTAATTTAGTATTCATATATTTTCTTTTTCCTTAAACTACAAATTTAATCTTTAAAAAAAATTCATTTTGGTATTTAATTTAACGATGCATTTCAAATCATTACAAATATATTTGTTTTTTTAAATTGAGAAATATAATGAATAATGGTGAATGAAAATAAGAAAAATAAGAATAAAAATATGTTCTTAAAGTTTATGAATGGATTAAAGTTGGCCACCATTCATCTGGAACAACGAATAATCTTCTATCCTTTAAACAACATGCAAGTTATTCACTTCAAATAAAAGAGTGAAAATAACATTTTTCAAATTTATTATTTTTAAGTTAACATCATTTGAAACGTGGATACAGATTTGTCATTGTCGTATATTTTCAGCCGTGCAGCGTCGTGATCTTGACATGTTTATGACAAGTCTTGAGAAGAACCCAAACTTCGTATTCATTTTTCGTCAAACTTTTTGGGTTCGTCAGACCTTAGACGAGATTTGTCTTCGCCAACCAAACACAACTTGTGCACAATCCAAACTTGTTTGGCTACCCATGCTGACTATGCATGCTATGTTCAATCATCTACAACCCGATCGACTTGCCTCTTGTTTGGCTACCCATGCTGACTATGCATGCTATGTTCAATCATCTACAACCCGATCGACTTGCCTCTACACTAAGCCAAATCATTCGTTTTGACATTGTCTTTATTCGAGGTCAAGATCTCTCAACACAACATCGTATCTCAACATGATTTAGGTTTCCAATCAACACGACTGAGATGGACATCCTAAAACATTGATTTTGTTTAACACTCAGAATGGAAATTAATTAAAGTTAAATATAGACCCATCAATAGAGAAAAAAGGAATAGACGAGCAATTGATTCGATAACTTTTTTAGGGAATCTTATTATCCTTAAAAAAGAAAAAAGAAATTTGATTTGTAGTTTGTTATGTCTCATTCAGCTTGGTGGATACAAATGTATCATGGTGAACATAAATATCGTAAGGTACGCATTGTATTAATCATAACGAGAAAGTATCTCAATGCATGTGACACATAAATGCATGAGATTCTCATAGCTTAAAATCATGGCGTAAGGTGCAAATCATACCTCTATTCATTCATAACATAACATGTGAAAATATGCATACATAATTCTTGTCGTATCTTTCACACTTAACATAATTTACATTGCATGGTATATGGAGGCTTATACATCATAAATCATCAATATGATTCCACAACATGGATTAATCATACTATAGCATAACTTATAACATGACATAGCACAAGTTTCGTGATATCGACTGGGGCTAAGTAAATGTCTCCGGTCGGATGATTTGTGTGAAGGGGAGATCGATGCAGTGGGTGTAGCAAATGAGGGCCATGAAAAAAGGTTTCGTGCTCTAAACCATGAACTTCCCAAAATCAGGGGAGATCCGCTGCTTACTGTTCACGGAAACATCCGACTGACCTATACGAGAGTCAAGTCGTCCACGTATCTTTCTAATCTCCTTTCCTTCTATTTATCTGAGATTTTTGGGACTTAAGTTGCCACCAATGGCTTCCAACACTCCCAATCCTAATAGAAGCACCACCCAAATAAGTAACACTTAAGTTGCCACCAATGGCTTCCAACACTCCCAATCCTAATAGAAGCACCACCCAAATAAGTAACCATTCAGACGACTTGAGTAATACTTGTAAGAAACGTTAGAATGAATAGGCATGTTGTCATATCTTAATTTAGGTGGTCTAATGTATAAATACAGATCAAATGTGTTATGAAAAATTATTGAAATATTCATAGGATGAGATTTATCTATATGTTGTTATATGTTTTCTGTTGTGTTAAAAAGAAGGATGGAACATTGTGATCTGTGTTGCAGGTGATTGATTGATGTTATCTCCCCGTTGAGTTTGCTCGAATGCATGAGAATGTATGTTTGTTCTAGGTGATTGATTGTATGATCTCTATATAGAGCATAAACGTCTTTATTGAGATAAGATTGGGGTGTTAGAGATAGGCTAGTTAAGCAAGGACCTAGGTCAAGATGCCTCTAGTAGATTAAGTACCTTAGGATCATGAGCGTGTATTAGGGATCTAGACCTATAGCTCTCAAACTAAAAAAGCTCTAATGAGCTAGAATAATGAATCCAAGAGTTGCGAGTCAATGTTTTAAGCCGTTTAGAAGCCTAAGGACCTAGTAAACCTCCACGACACCTAGAGACAAATAAGGTAGCTCTCCAAAGCACTAACAATGTGAATGGTGTCATCAAAGTCTTCGAGCCCATCTTCTCAAGTAGCATTATCAGTGACCTAGGTCAAAGAGGGTAGCACGTTGAGGCAATTAGGTACCATCATCTTATGGAAAAGGTTAGGGATCTTCTAAATAGGATCTGCATGTTGTAAAACCCGTTTTGAGGGGGGTGAGACAACACAGGTTTATATAGTAGCTGACCGACACATGGAATCGTTTTCTTAGGCTTAATGTAATTTTATAGTCATAGAGTCCACCGGTTAATCTTTCACTTATAATGTATATCTATCAACAAACGTCATACTGCCCTACCATGTTTTATTGAGGTAGTGCCTCAATCCAAGATGTCGGTCATTCACTACCAAGACAAGAGAACTATCCAAAAGTTCGAGACCTCCCAAAACAAATCACGTAATTAATTTCAATACTTTAAATAAATACGTATTCAAATCATATAAATATCTCAAGTCGAAATACAAACTTTGGTTTAAACTGCAAGGGCTGTACACATTAAAAAAGACATTAGCTTTAAAATTATATAATTCACCTCATTTTCCTGGACGTTGATTCAGTTACTGACACAAACGAAATCAACGGCTTAGATTCCATCTTAGCGACCTGGTATCTTTCGGCAACTAGGTCCCACTTGCGGCATGTGGGTCCCATTGGGCCCCATATCGAACCTTCCAAACAAGCCTACGCGAGAACAACACGTTTTGATTTTAAAGTTGCACTAATTAAGATTAGTGACTAATCTCGTCTTAATTACTCAATTCAAGTTTTAATTTTCTTTTTCAAATTATATACTTTCAATTTTATAAAAAATAAAAATAAAAAAATTACATATTAGTTTCAGCATTAATTATTTAATTAAATTATCATTTTAAAATATCATTAAAATATTAGAGATGGTCATACGAAGATACAACTTTCTACATGTAATTAAATTAGAACGTCACATAAAAAAATCTTTTCCTAAATATTTATATGATTTAATTAAATTGTTCACGTTATTGACAATCCTTTACTCAACAAAATACCAACTTGCCTTTCCTTAAATATATGATATGGCTATGATTTTGATACCACTGGTTAAGAACAATGAATCTCCATAATGACACGATACTGTCTACTTTGAATAAGCATTCATGACTTTGTATTTTGTTTCCCTGAAATGCTTCACTTATCATGATTTTCATCTTAATTAGTCGAGGTACAACTTTGCGAAAGGACAAAAAAAAATCTCAATTTCTCTCATCGATCTCTTGGAGACTTTAACCCGTGTTCTCAATTCAATTCAAGACGTTTCATTTATAGGGACTAAATTGTAATTTAACGTATAATTATGAATTAAGGAGGACGGGATATAGAGGAATATATTCCAATTAGGTAAGGAAATAAGTATGGTTAAATTTATTGAAAACTAGAATTTGACTTCCTTGATGAGCTTGAATGGAGAAAAAAGTATAAAATAAATAAAATAAAATAAAATAAAACTTTATTATTTATGGAAATATTCATAAATGGCAACTTAATTATTACTTTTTTTAATGATCTCCTCACCTAATATTGTTTTTTCTTATGACATTTTTCAATTTTACTTCATAATTAAGTATTTTTTAAATTAAAATAGTAGCAACGGGATGACTTACAATCTTATACGTCATAGAGATATTTGTATGAATTAAATTTATAAATAAATGAGTTTATTGTCTATATGGACCTCCGAGAGTTAAATGAGTTTGGTGAACAACCGACCCTTAGTTAGGCTTATGTGAGAGCTGAACCAAGGAGAAACAACTGAGCACAGACAATAGCGTGACTTATCAAGTTTGAGGCATGTGCCATTTCTCTTATAACTTCTCTTTGTCCTACTAAGTACATCCGTGACAATGAAACAAAATGTCTAAATTGCCCTTAGTTCATGTCCACATTGGCTAAATTCTTGGCTTTTTTTTTTTTTTTTTAATTCAAGTTGAGTATTGAAAAAGGACAAAGAAAATGAAATCATAAATAAATAAAAGATGCAATGTTTGTTGTTCCCACGTATGAAAATGGTGACACGATTCCAACAAGAAAACACAAACTTGGGATATTCCGATATTCCACATTTGTCCTTGCCCAATTTTTTTTTTTAATTAATTTTAGTGATATAAATGTTGAATTTTATGTTAATTTTGATTGTTTTTTTTATGTAAAATTTTGAAATTATTAATGTAATTTTAAATAATATGTAATTGATATGGAGGTCAAGATTGAAGAATAACATAATATATGAATAAATTTTGGTGTCTTATTGTTAGTAACTATTGATACGATTTACTTTGTAATTATTCCAAATGATTTTATCAAAATTATTAGTGCAGAAATATGTGAGTGTATATTCTATACAATAAATTTGTATAAGATTAAATCACGAAATATTTAATTTTATTTTATAAATTTGTTGGTTAAGACGATTAGTACTTCAATATGATCATCATAAGTGGGGTATGATCTCCTACTCATAAGAACGTACAAAAGAAAATGATAATTGTAGCCGATTTAATAAACTTGACATTTTGGAAACTTGAGTGAATAAGAAACTGGAAACATAAGTTTCAAAAAATTGAAAAAACTATGTGATAGCTCAAGTCCACCAATAACAGATATTGCATACCAGAATGTTTCATGCTTATCTCCAACCGATGTGAGATCTCACAGTCCACCCAATTTGGGAGCCTAGTGTCCTCGTTGGCACATGACCCGATGCTCTCATACCATTTATAACAACTCAAGCCCACCGTTAGCAGATACTGTCCTTTTGGATTTTCCCTTTAAGGGGTTCCCTTAAGATTTTAAAACGTGTCTACTAAGAAGAGAAGAGATTTCCACACCATTATAAAGAATGATTTAATTCTCTTTCCAACTGATGTGAGATCTCAAAAATTCATTTTACAGATTAGAAACGTATATAAATAGTTCCCTTGAGTTCTAATCTTAGGGGTTTATACACCGTGGTATCTCAAATTCTTAATGATTTGAGAAGGGCTAAGTTTATACATTAAAAAATTGCATATTACAAGAGAATGAGTGATACTTAAAGTGCAGTGACATGTTCATCTGATGGACTGATATTATTCGAAATCTTCGTTCAATTATGACTTTTTTTTTTTATTGAATTTGGGCATTATTATGCCATGTAGGCTTTTCATAATTTTAAGGATCAAGCTTATATTTACTCTTAAACTTATGAATTGGAGAATATCGAGTTCAAATTTATGTTTTCAAACTAATAAACTTATTATTTTTGTTTATGATTGGAATTATAAATCATAAATAAATAATTCACTATTTATCCATATTTTTCTTCCCTAATTTCAAAGGAAGAAAGGAATATTTTGGTAGATTTTGAAAATGATTTAAAGAGAGAAAAAAAAAAAAAAAAAAGGAATCTAAACGGTTATTCATGTCAATTTTTTGTTAAATTGAGATTTTCTTTCATCTTAAGATACATATGTATTTGCATCATCATAATCATTAATAAAATGGAGATTTCTAAAATTATTCCTCCACCACAACAATAACGAAATTGTTATTAATTAAATAAATTTAACCAATATCACATTCGAATAAGAGCGATCCTAAAGACGGGAAAACTAAAAAAGGCTTAAAATAATTGAAAATTACTATATATATATATATATATCAACATAATACTGTCTTCTTTTTAATAGCTCAATTATAAAAATTCCAAAATTAAATATGTTTTTATACATAGGAGTGAGAACAAAATATTTTGAAATAAGTTGGGTTCGATCTAGATTTTTTTAATGTTATTTTTGTGATGTGAATGATTTTTCTTCCGCATTACTTGTAATATACTTAAGTTTCTTAAAAATAGTATTAGATATTGTATGAAAATAATTAGATCCAAAGATTTAAAAAAATAAAATAAAATTGATTATTATTATGTTGGTAAGGAGTGATTGGTAGCCACCATAATTAAATATTCAAATTCATTTGTTTATAGAGTATTAGTTATGGTCCCTAGTAATGATATAATGTCACACCCTAAAATTGTTCCTACCAAATAAAAAGGCTCATCATTAACCCATGCTCCCAAACAACCCCAATACCATCCATAAAATTTCAATAATTTGCACATTATTTGTTTATTTATTTATTGGCTTTAAATTAGTTTTATCGCCCGGTCGAGTCTCGTAAATTATTTTTGGGTTTACAAGAAATTATCATACTAATATGTAACATTTTTTTGTTGTAAAATGTGAGAAAAGATATGAGCTTTAAGAGAAATTATGATTCGATCAAATTAAAATTAAAATTTATTTTTAAAATGATCGTTAATTTATTTAAAATAATGCCCCCATGGCTCCATTGGAAATTTAACATTTTTTTTTAATTATTTTTTAAATTGAGATTAAGTAGAGTTTAGTATATTTTAAAGGATTATTGTTTACGTCATCAAATTATTTATTACTCTAAAATTTTCAGTGCTATAATAATATAATAATACAATTTTATATTTCTTGATGGGCAGAAGGGTTGAATTGTACACCAAAACACCAACCCTTTAATTTCTTGAACTTAAAAACAAAGATTCGTGATGGAACAGAATTTCTTTGAAATCTAAACTCCAAATATCAAAACATCATATGAACCTACCCATTTACATACAATTCATACATAATAATCACACACCGCTCAAAGTTGTATCTCATAAGCATATCATATTCCTTATTTATAAAATATCAGAGGTCTATTGAACACAAAAATTGACACAAAAGTTCATAAACTAAACGAATAATTTACATCAAAGGGTCAAACTACGACAAGATGAACATGAGAACTTGGGAACTCTAAACCGAATTGGATGAATTTAGGCGTAAAATAGAATCCAAAGGGGAATAGATTATGGGATATTGAAAGCATAAATAGGGGAATAAAAGATGAGTGATAGAGATGAATTTGGTGTGTGGCGGAATGGAATTATGGATTTGAAAATTGGAGAAGGCGAAATAGCCAAAGCAGCAAACAAAAGGGCAATTTGATGAATGAGAATTGGCTGGAAAGTAGCTGCCAAGCCAACTACATGCACAACACAAACACAGACACACATATACAGAGCAAGAAGAACAAAACAAACACACTTTTGAGAATCCACACACTTTCATGCCTGCTCGCTCTTCATTTCATATTTATTCACTATCTGTTCTTCTACTTGTTGACCCTTTAATCTCTATAACTCTCTCTAAGAGGAGCTGGAGATGGAGCTGGGTTTTGGCTTTGGCCTCCATTAAACCTGGCCTTTCAAACTTTCTTGGCGTTTTCTATTAATTGTTCTTCTGATTTGTTTCTTTCTAGGGAAAGGATGGGCACCCATTAACGTTTTTCTCCTCCTCTGCCTTTAAATCTTCTTGGGATTCTTGTTGTTTTCTTGTGTGGGTTGGGGTTCAGCTGCCATGAAGTTGTTTTTCAGGTTGTGTTTTGTAATCTTCGTTGGAATTTGTTTCTGTTGGTTGTTGAGGGTTCTGTTGTTCAGAACGGGGTTGATTTTCCTCCTCAAGAAATGGTGCAGAATTCTACAAGATTGTTTCCATGTTTATCAGTCTTTCAGAATACCAGAATTCAATGAAACTTCTCAACACAATCATCTTTACAGGAAAGTCTCTGCTTATCTTAGTTCTTTGAATGCTCTCGAGGATTCCGACTTCACCAATCTCATCACCGGAAAGAAGCCTAATGACATACTTCTCCGCCTGGATTCCAATCAGACGGTGGAGGACAATTTTTTGGGGGCCAAAGTGTTTTGGACGAATCAAGAAATTGGTAGCAGAAATTTTGTGTTGAGGATTAGAAAGGCGGATAAGCGCCGAATTCTCCGCCCTTATCTTCAGCACATTCATACCCTAACTGCCGATGAGATTGAGCAGAAGAAAGGGGATTTGAAGCTGTTTATGAATTCGAAACCTAATAATCAGTCAGATACAAGATGGACATCGATTCAATTCAAACATCCATCTACTTTCGATTCAATTGCTATGGAAACAGATCTCAAAGACAAGGTCAAATCCGATCTCGAATCGTTTCTCAAATCCAAACAATATTACCACAGATTAGGCAGAGTTTGGAAACGAAGTTACCTTCTATACGGCCCTTCCGGGACTGGAAAATCCAGCTTCGTTGCCGCCATGGCCAATTTCCTCTCCTACGATGTTTACAATATCGACCTCTTCAAAGTCTCCGATGACTCTGATTTCAAGTTTCTTCTGCTACAGACAACAAGCAAGTCAATAATCGTTGTCGAGGATCTCGATCGGTTTCTGATGGAGAAATCTTCGGCGTCGAGCGTAACGGCGCTCATGAACTTCATGGACGGAATATTGACATCGTGTTGCGCGGAAGAGAGAGTGATGATTTTCACCGTCAACAGCAAGGAACAGGTCGAACCGACTATTCTCCGACCGGGCCGAATCGACGTTCACATCCATTTTCCACTCTGCGATTTCTCCGCTTTCAAGAATCTCGCAATCAACTATCTAGGCCTCAAGGATCACAAATTGTTTCCTCAAGTCGAAGAAATTTTCCATAACGGCGCGACTTTGAGCCCGGCCGAGATCGGCGAACTGATGATCACAAACCGAAACTCGCCGAGCCGAGCAATTAAATCGGTCATCTCAGCATTACAAACCAACGGCGAGCGGCGGAGAGTCGGCCACATCGGACAACTGCTAAGCGACAGCGGGTCGAGGCAGTCCGCCGCGGAATCCGTCGAATCGAGCGGCGTATTCAAAACCGAAAACAATCAGACCGGAAAAGAGTTCAGAAAATTGTACGGGCTTCTGAGGATGAAAAGCAACAAAATTTCTCAGTCGTTGGATTCATCTCCATGGTACAAAGAGAGATGATTTTAAACACGTGGCGGAATCGTAATGGATGAGTTAATATACAGCCATGGAGTCGCATGCACTGGATCTGCAGGGCTTCATGCTAAGTTCTGTAGATAGGATAGGAAGATTATTGTTTCGATGAAAAAAATCTCTATTTAAAAATAAAAAATAAAAAAAATTAATTAATTTGGTCACAGATCTTGTGGGAATTGTAAATTGGCTCTATTTATTTTCCTCATTAATACAAACAACAATACCAAATATTTTCCACCCTTTTATTAAAAATTAGGTTAAAATATAACTACGAGATTTTCTCGACATTCAAATGAATCACTTTCTGTCTCACCGTATTTAGGTCAAACCTAATAATGAAAATATTTTTAAAAATTCAGATATATATTTAATACGTAGAATTATATTTTGATTATATATATATATTTTTTTTTTTTGGCTCATACTTCCACCTCTAAAAAAAATAGAAATTATCAAAATTTATTATAAGTTATAGAATTTGTTTTATAGTATTGACTATTATTTTCAAATGTAACAACTTCCCTAAATTGGGTTTATTATTATTTATTTTGTTTTTTTTTTTTAAAAAAAAAAAAGGGACTATTTTGATTTCTAATTGCATAATTGTATATGGTAATACCTC
Organism: Cucurbita maxima; assembly: GCF_002738345.1. Lineage (NCBI taxonomy): Eukaryota > Viridiplantae > Streptophyta > Magnoliopsida > Cucurbitales > Cucurbitaceae > Cucurbita > Cucurbita maxima. Next base: position 42,286 of record NW_019272150.1, on the reverse strand, counting down.
AATTCTAAGAATAAATTGGGGGTTTTGAGAATACAAGGATCTACAAGTGAACGAAAGTGACAGCAGAAAGTTACAAACTCATGGTAAATAGTTCTTCCGTTCTATCAAACTACAACGACAAACTTTAGGGACTAAATTTGCAATTTAACATTAAAAGTATCTAAGTAAGTTCAAAATTACCCGTTAAATAGTTTGAATGTTGGATATCGAGTTTAATATTCTGAATGATATCTAGGGATGGTGTCCTCTGGGTTTAATCTTAGCCTCACTCCGCACGGCTGGGACACACTGGCGGGGCCGCCTGGCTTGTCTGTATTGCCAAAAACTTGTGATTTTGTGAAGCTTGTGGGCTTGTGTTTGTGGTTGTTATTACCCACTCTATGCCCCAATTGCTTAGGATATCAACTTTTTGTTCCTTTTTTAAACCATCATTTTTCTTCTCTCGTGGGTTGAAATTAAATCATTAGACGAGACGTGTATAATGGTCGACGATCTTGGTGATCAGTGATACCGTAGAGATGAAGGGAAATGGTGAGAGATTTGAACAGTGAGATTATGATCAAGATTGTTAGTTATCACATTCTTACATGGTTTCTTAACAATCGAGTTTGTTATACTAATCAACAAGATTGTAGTGATGAAGATAGTGGTAAAAAACTCAAACACTGAAACTATGATCGAGATTGTCATAAAAGTGACGATGATATGTCAAAGACAATGAAGTTGGACTACGACCTTGTTTGGAACTTATTAAGAAAAAACTTCACTTTTTGAAATTTGGTATTAGTAAACATAAGAATATGTATTAAATGAGTAAATTGGAAAGAATGTTAATTATAATTTGTTTTGTATTTTGAAATACCTAACCATCCCTATATTAAGGGATTTTGTAGATAATGGGTTTATTTTAATTTGAAATCTAGATTGATTAAATATAATTATAGAATAGTTTTAGTATTTCCAATTCAAATTTTGTCAAAGGGTATTTCATTTTAAAATTCGAAAAAAATAGTTTTGCATTTAAATATCTTGTTAGGTATAAATAACGTTAATTTTAGCTTGCTATAAAATAATAAAATAATAAAATAATTAAACATTTTTTCTATTATAAAATTTATCATGTATCATGCCTAAAAAAATATACGTAATTAAAATTAAAAAATAATCCCACTTAAATAAATAAATAAATAAATAATTAAAAAAATCAAAGTTACCGAAACCTACCAAACGTAGGTTAAATTGGATCAGATTAAGAATATCAATACATCTAATTTTGCTCAACAAAAAAAGACGACGATTATTTGAATATTTAATTTAATAAAAGTTTGAAGAGTATGGATTTTCCAAGTTTGAATGAAATGATTGACTTGTTGTGGAAAATGAAAGCATCCAATGAGATATAATGTTATTTTATTAGAGATTATTAATATTTAGTCAAAGTTAGGGGGCTGATTTTAATTATTATTTGCATCAATTTGTATTAGTGGACCCTAATAGGATACTTATTCCCCGAGTTTGGATCAATTTAATTCTAATAAATATGTATTTTGAATTTTCATTATATTTTAGGAAACAATTTTTATTTTTATTAAAATTGTAAACACTAAAATTGGATATTTTAAATGAAACTCATAATATATGAATTATAATGGTATTTAACCTCCTAAATTTAATAACTTCAATTCACAGGTTTTATTTATAAACTTTCTAGTGACTAAAATTAAAATGCAAGAAAGAATTAATCCGTCACAAACATATTTAAAAGCTTTAAAAATTAATTTGACACTAAACTTTAAGCATAAGAAGGATGTTAATTTTAAAAAATATTGAACGAATTAGAACCTATTAGACAATAAATTAAAATGTTGAAAGTTTAAAGATTTATTAGACAATACAGAATACACTGACCCCAAATGGATGGATTGTGAGATAACATCAATTAGAGAAAGAAAGACATCAATTAGAGAAAGAAAGAGTACTATATTGATTGGAGAAGAAACGTTATTGTGAAATCTACATCAATTAAAGAAAGAAGAGTGCTGAAATCTACATCGATTGGAGAAGAATGTTATTGTGAGATCTACATCAATCGGAGAAAGAAAGACAGATAGTAACAAATAATTTTATCAATTGGGTCCTGGACTCTAATAAGCCTTAGAAGACGGCCTCTCATGGCAATTTGAACAATTTTATCAAATGGGTCCTGCATTTTGGCCTACTTTTGTTCTTAAAACTTAATCATCACCAAGTTGCCATGCAGGGAAGCCTTCCAAATTAAAAGTTCATAAGAAAGAAAGAGAGATTCAAAACTGACCTTACTTAGAGGCAGAGAGAAATGATGAAAAATAAAGGGCCTCAGTGATGGAATTCAACGAAGTTCATGCAATGCCACAAATCTTTTAGACAAAACGTACTAGATAGAAGTAAACCAGGAATTAACCCTAACTGAAAGGACGCCGGCTCGTAGCCACTGACAAATCGTTAAGACAGGACAGCCTTAGCAAAACGTTGTACACCAAAGCAACTACGAATTCAAAAACAGAGAAACGTGTTTCATCATCATCCCCAAACTACCAACAATTGTTCAAGTAGTCAATATAGGGGTTGGTTTTATAGTACAGGAACTTGTCACTACTATCTAAACACTCCACACCATTACCTACACCTAAGAATGTAACTGAAAATCCAAATTAGCTTTTTTCTTCAGGTTCTTGACCTCCGAATGGGTGAACGACTGTCAACATAGTTATGAAAAACGGGGAGTTAGCTTGAATTTATAAGCTAAAAGAGATATGTGACAACTCAAATGGAAGCTGAGCCAACTATCAAAAAGATGAAAAAATTACCTGCGGTATCTACCATATTCAGGGCTTCGATTCCGAGCATAATCAGGACTCTTGCGTCGCTCACGAGGGCCATTATACCTGTCATAAGCAGGGCTGCAAGGCCCATAGTCAGGACTTGGTCGACGGCGCAATGGACTAGGTGACCTCCGGTAAGGACTATCCCCAGGCGGCCCATATGCTGTTCTCCGGGGGCTATCATCATAAGGGTCACCCCTCTCACCATCATCCCTCAAAGCATACTCAACTGACACAACCCTGTCTAATATTTTGCTGCAAAATTATAAAGCCAATACAGTATTTTAGAGAGTAAAAGAAATTAAATATGGCGATTGAAAGGAGCAACAACCTTGTGGGAAACCCAAAACTCTGCTAACCTCATGTGTGTACACTCAAGGGCTTTGGTTGCCTCCTCCTGCGTCTCAAATTGTACAAATGAAAAGTTCCTTCTTATGCGAACATTGAGGACCTTCCCATAAGGTTCAAAATGTCTTTCAATATCACGAACTCTAGTATGAATAGGGTCGAAATTGATCACAAACAAGGTTTTGGTTGGCCTCTGATTTGCCATCGACTTGGATCCATCACGATGACGACCCCTTTCACCCTAACCCAACCAAACAAAAAGCTAAAGTTAAAATCACCTATTGGTTGGCATATATGAAAAGAAAGAGATATTTTCAAAGCATGAAATAAACCAGCTTTCTAAAATGTATAGACCCAAGAAAGGGGGCAACAACGATGGGAGAAAGGCCTACCCTAGCCCATTCCACAGACAATCTGCGTCTATCATGACCAAATGGCATGTTATCAAGGCCACGAATAGCATCATCAGCATCCCTCTCATCTTCAAAGTAAACAAAAGCAAAACCTGCAAAATAGAACAATTAGATATATAAAATATGGCAAGATATTGAAGCATTATCTATTTAGCAGGTATTGTCACTCAGCCTCATGATTTCTTTCCCTGGGATAAACTATAAAAAGTACAACACCTGAAAATATGGGAGGACTGATGCACATTTAGCTGTAGAGACGTTGCATGATGAAATAAGATGGTTGCATACTAAAGGTTTTAATCCAAAATTTCAACCATGCTTCGCCTTTCACACAGCACGAGTTCAGAAATGGAAGGCATGGCAAGACAGATTCATTCAGCCACTATTATCAAATGGAAGGCATGACCAGAATTCAGTGATGTCCTATGATCAGAGGTGATAGGTAGGCAAGGCATGAGATATAGAACATCCATTAAGACGATTCTGGTGAATTGTGACTTAATTGATGAGGCATGAGATAAAGATCAATCCATTAAGACGATTCTGGTGTATTGCAACTTAAGTGAAGAGGTAGATGAATGACGAATGATTGATTGAAGAAAAATCAGGATGATGATATCTTTAGATGAAGCTAAGCAGGCAAGCAGGAAGTTTCCTTCCAAATTAATTTTTATGCACAGATGGTGGTGAGCCCAGATAGGAGCTTGGTTCATTTTCCTTAGTAGAAATTCCTGCGTCAAAAGAAACATCTTATATGGAGGCTTTCCCCATAAAAATAGTAAATTTTTGCCTTCCATCAAGTTTTCATCAGAAAAAATGGACCAGCGGATATTACCATAGCATAATAGCTATGCATCCATGTCACTGAACAGGGTTTTAGAATTTAAAAAAAAACATCAATTTTTTGTCTTCTTGATAAAACCTTGACACAACTTTTTTACCTAGTATTAGCGTCAGTGGAGCACCCTCGCACTGAAATACCAAGTATTAGCACCAGTGGAACATCCTCGCACTAAAATACCATAATTTCATACACCAGAAAACCCAAGATGTCTAAAATCATTAACTGAACGATGACCACGTAGGATTAAGGATGTCGGGGAAGGTGGGTAAGAGACAAGAAAATTCCAAAAGACAAATATAAAATTTTAAACTTAAATATAGAGTAGTTAAGATGATTACAAACAATGAAAGCGAAACTAAAAGCCCATAAGTAACAAGAAAAAGATCAGCAACTAGAAAGTTTAAACAAGGAAATAACATTTGACAATACTTTGTAAAACCCAAAACAATAAAGTCATCCATGAATGCATACATATATGCAGGTCCTTGTGAGCATACCAAGATCGACACACTACAAAAGGAAGGTGGTTCACTGGGAATATTGCAGCATTTCATTAAAATATACCCCGTAATCCAAATGCAACATCCAATACGCATATCCTAAATCAAGTTGAACACGGTCTTTTCCATACATCTATTACCTTCGCATGTCAAAACTAGGTAAGGAAATTTACAGTTTCACAATAAACAAAAACAAAAAATTTAAGCACCACAGTTCCCTCATAGCACCTTAGAAATAGAAATATTCAACTTGATTTAGTGAGTTCTTATGTATGTACGTAGTCTAAATAGAAATATCCCACATGAGCACTAAGTTTGAAGTTGACCACAAAAAGGATCCTTCGAACAATAAAAAAAAAAAAAAAACTGGAGAAGTAATGACCAACATTAAAACATCTTCGTTAAAAACGGCACTGCATGGTATTACAAAGAAATTGCAGTATACCAGATTTCATGTCGATCCTATCGACCCTCCCATATTTGGCGAATGCCCGCTCCAGCTCAGATTGCCGGGTGTCATACCCAAAGTTCCCAACAAATATCGGCTTCATCGTTGATATTATCAAAAGCGCTGTAGAAAACAAAGCCAACAAGTCCCTAGATTAACAAAATGACAAGACCATAAAAAGAAACTAGTAAACAACTTCACCAACATAGTGATATCTATTCTTTTCCAGTAAAACTAGAAGAGATCAATGGGATAAGAGAGGATAAAGGAATGCGTTGACGAAGAACTCACTTTCAGAGTTTGACCAGAAACAAGAAGTAAATCGATCAAGTAGCGAATGAAAAATGCTTAGAATAGCATGGATCATATGATTACAGAAACAAACCTGGCAGATTCTTGGACTCGAACACAAGAAAAACCCTAGGAGAGAGGAAGAGAAAGCCTGTATCTTTTGAAGAGCCCTTATGTGATACAATTTTTAGTTCATTTTAAATACCAGAAGAAAGCCCTAGTATTTTCACTGTAGATAATTTCAGACCGTCCGATTATCCGGCTTTTTATTCAAGACTTTCATCAACGGAGATTGAACCGTTAGACTGTTCAAAAGGGTCTTTTAGGGATTAAAATTTTGAGAAATGATAAAATCGATTCAACCTCAAGAGGAACAAGGACCAATTATGAGTTCATTCAGTGAAGCCGTGTGTGAATATACTATTTTACCCTCTATGGATTGAATCACACCCCATTTTGTTTCTATTATTAGTTTAATTTTTTTTTATTGAAAATAATAAAATAAAATATTAATTTTGATTTCTAAAAAAAACTATCTTAATCCTACCATATGAAATTGAAGAATTAAAAACACTAACATCATACTATAAAGTAACATCTATTAAAGTTTTAAAAAAACTTTTAAGGCTTATTTACATAATGATACGATATGCATAATAGTAAAGTATAAAAGTTAGAACTCTTAAAATGCTTCATCGATGGAAGACCAAAGGTCTTCAATTTAATGATATATAAAGTCATGACTGTTATCTTTATAAAATATATTTGAAAAATGTAATAAAACTAAGTATTTGTATATTCTTTTAGCCATATTTAGTTTAGATTGCAGGGTTAAATCATTTAAGTTTGACATGATCGAATTAATTTGGGGAGGGATTCGAATCTCAATCAAATATTTTTGATTTATCAAAATCATTAGCATGTTTCGAATGACGAGAATCTAGTAGATTAAACAAGCAAGGAGCTATTGGAAGCAATTGGAAACTTACTCTCCATTGGTTCAAAGAGTTGTCGACCTTTTGCAACCATGCTCCTATGACTGCAGCCCAAGATAAGCCGCACAAATGTCACATCATCAAGTCTCATTCTTCGAACTTGGTACATGACCGATTCGATAATACTAGTAGTCATTAAGAACTTGTATAAAAGATGATAACTACAACAATTAGAATATGCAGGAGTTTAACATGGTATCAAAATTATCACATCAGAACATATTAGCTTCAACAATTAGAATATGCAGTAGTTTAAAGCACATACCATCTTAGCAAACCCATTATACCAATTGCAGGCCACGAAACCACCCATGTCATAGGCATTCTGTCAAACAATTCTAATGTAGCCCCCCCATGATGCCGGACCTTGCATAACCAGCAATCATCGAATTCCAAGTGGGTATATCTGGAAGCGGCATTTCATCAAACAGGTGGCGTGCAGACCTCAACATTCCCAATTTCGCACACACGTCAAACAACGCCGCCGGAGCAAATACATCAGAGGCCAATCCTGACTTAAGAAATGGGAATGGAGCAATTGTGCAGCCTAAGGAAATGAAATTGTAATCGTGGTGAAGAAATAATCTTGAGTTTGTTTATAATGAAGGAATACTAGTTTAAAATAAATAGATGAAGTTCATGTACTAGTTAATCGAATTTCATAAAATATGGTTTAAAACATCATTTTTGGATTTTATATTATTAAATTTTCAATGAATTTAAAAATCTAAATTATAGACTTAGTTAAATTATATGTTTAGTTACTAATATTAAAATTTTTACGTTCGTGTTTTTGTATTTCATTTACTTATTTGTTTTTCTAAAACATGTTTCTATATCCCAACTATTTGCAGAAATTAAATGATTTGTCATTGAATATCAAAATAATTTATAAATTTATATTTAAATTTTCATAACACCAAATAAGTATTTAAATAGCTAAGCTTTTCATGAGCGTTTGTAGCTTAGTGAATAGAGTATTTGTTTTCTTAGCAAAAAGTTGTAGGTTCGACACCTACTTGGATTGTGATCTTCAATTTATTGATTTTTCAATGAGCACTTGTAGCTTAGTGATAGAGCATCTGTTTTTGAAAGTTCAAACCCTACACTTTTGTCTTGATTTTATGGATTATCATATCAATCTTCCCTCCCAATTATTCTCTCATTTAGTTAATGTTTTAAATTTGTTTTGATCTTATTTATTTTTTGAAATAAAATTAAGCGGGTGTATTTGTAGCAATGATCTAGAACTTTATTCTAGGACATTGAATAATTTTACGCAACAATGATTCATTCCACGCTAGTCTAATTAGCTATCATCCTAATGCACCATAAATTTCCACATATAACGCTACATTAATGATTGCAAAAGAAAGATCCGGAGATTCAAAACAAACACAGAGTGCCAGTTGAAAATATATTTACATAATGTGTTCCACAAAAACTTGTTTTTCTCGATCTACTTCTCGTATCATATGTGAAGTTACAGAGGAAAAGGGCTAAAATAATGTTGGTTGAAAGAGGAGGGGAACTGTTCTGATATTCATTTGTGAGGTAGGGAAATCTTGCTTGGTGGGGGTTGGGGTGGGGGTCGAGATTACCTAAAATTCGAAAACCACGACAATTTCCAGTTCCAGCACAAATTTCTGCAAATTAAAAACAACCCCATTAAATTGCTTCCCACCATTTTTGTTTAGGAGAAGGCAAACATTGAGTGGCTGAAGAATGCGATCAAAAGAGAAGAAGAAGAAGAGAAGAAAATGGGCTGAGTGTAGAAGCTTGAAGAAGAAGAAATGTAATCAAAATGATAAGTGAATTGAACACATACTCAAAGCTTCTGTAGCCAGATTACCTTCCTCTACACCATTAATCCGCCATTGATGAAGCTTCTAACCTTCACTTTCATAGCCCCACTAAGCCTCTGCACATTCTTCGCAATCCCAAACAGCTCCTCTTCCTGCATCTTCCTGTTGGAAGACACCAAAACCACTTCAGTTCCACAAAGCTCATCATAAATCCTCTCGAATTCGCTCAACACCTCATTCAGAATCCCCAATCTCTTTTTCTCAATCAACATCTTCGTCAACTTTACCACCTGTTTCTCAAACCCTCCCTTCGCCGCAATTTCCCTCACCAATCGCCCTTTCTCCTCCTCCCCTACAAACGGATCGTTCAAAAACCCCCCGATTCGCTTCGTTCTCAGAACCTTCGAGAATCTCCCAACGTCCTTCGCCACCGAGTGAATCGATCCGGTAGTTTGCGATGCATCGACGAGTGCCGCGGCGTATCCAGCAGCAGGACGACGGTGAAGTAACGGCGAAGAGGAGCGGCGCGGGGAGGAAGAGGAGAAGGAAGAAGAAAACGGAAGCGGATTTAGGGTTTTGTGAGTAGAGAGAAAATTAGGGGGTTTGGAGATTGAGTTGGATCTGCGAGAAGGAGAGCGATGAGGAAGATGAGCAGAGTGATTCTTGAGGTGAAGAAGGTCGCGAGATGAAGCTAAAGTGGATGGAACTCTGAGAGTTGAAACAGAGCTTGTTAGAGTATCCATGGAAGACGAACAGAGAGAGAGAGGGAAGTAGCGTTAATCGGAGGAAGATGAGTGCCGGCTAGGGTTTACGTGGAGATTCATCGCCATGGAGATAAGGCAGTGATTCTACGCCATGGATTCAACCACTGGGCGCTTCGATGAAGTCGAAATTTGGGGATGATTCTGCTGATGACGAATTGTTCTTTGTCCTGTTCATGAATTCATACTCTGCCCTATCCTCTTAAACCTCTACCTTTATCAGATTTCTTAATAATATTTTTTAATTTTCAAAATAAAATTTAAAAAATATTTTTTTTATTATTATTATTTTAGACCGAAATTATTAGTATTTTTTTTTTTAAATAATCTTGAATTTTCCCAACAATTAAAAAATACATTTGAATTTTTAAGATTTCAATTTACCTCCCACTTATAGTTCAAAAAAAATATATATTTAAATAATACCTTTAATTTAAAAATAAAATAAAAATAATATTGAACTTTGAGACGTTTTATTAATACTTTTAAATTTTAAAAAATTAAAAATATTATTGTCGTTAGTATAGTGTATGATACAATAAAATAAAATTAAATAAATATATATATATATATATATTTCTATTTTATATTTAATATATCTGATGTATTAAATAATAATTTAAATATTTTTTTATCGTTAATATATCAAATATGTTAAATATTGATTTAAACATTTCAAACTTTCCCTTAAAATAAATTTAACTAATAGTATTACCACTCCTAACGAACTTTATGAACTTACATATTATAAGTTCTATTAATGGTATGTCATTCGACTATAGATCTGAGTTGCACTGTTATATACTATATGTCTCTTTATATCTATAAATATAACTGTTTCACTAAATTTAATCATTCACCGACCGTTCCTAATTATAGCTAAATCAAAAGTTTGTTTTACGTGTGTAATTAGGTAAATACTAATCTTTTAATAAAAAATGGAATGACTTAGGAAAGCAGTGCATAGGTGAGTTTCATTTTTTTTTTAATGTGATTTCATTGTGGTTCCTATTTTTTTTATTTATTGTAAAGAATATTGGAGAATTTTGGAAGAAATAGAAATGAATTAGGAACGATTTTGGTATAAAAAGTGATCACTAAGAAGTTCAATTTAGTTCGTTCGATTATTGCTTATAATGATAGGTATGACACGAATCATTATCACTCTTGTAATTCAAAAAAAAATTAAAATAAAATAATTAATACGAGAGAAAGAACTCTATCTTGAAATTCCAATCTGCACGTGTTCCAATCTATCTTTGTAGAACTCTACTCAAATAAAATCCCAAAAATGCTTTAAAACATATATTCAGGCGTACAAGGAATTAAAAATAAAATATTGTTGAATTAATTTTTAGTCCAATACAAAATTTTATTAATTCATCATTCCATGAATGTATGACATATCCATNTACCTCCCACTTATAGTTCAAAAAAAATATATATTTAAATAATACCTTTAATTTAAAAATAAAATAAAATTAATATTGAACTTTGAGACGTTTTATTAATACTTTTAAATTTTAAAAAATTAAAAATATTATTGTGCGTTAGTATAGTGTATGATACAATATTTATATATATATATATATAGATATAGATATATTTCTATTTTATATTTAATATATCTGATGTATTAAATAATAATTTAAATATTTTTTTATCGTTAATATATCAAATATGTTAAATATTGATTTAAACATTTCAAACTTTCCCTTAAAATAAATTTAACTAATAGTATTACCACTCTTAATGAAATTTATGAACTTACATATTATAAGTTCTATTAATGGTATGTCATTTGACTATAGATCTGAGTTGCACTGTTATGTAGTATATATCTCTTTATATCTATAAATATAACTGTTTCACTAAATTTAATCATTCACCGACAGTTCCTAATTATAGCTAAATCAAAAGTTTGTTTTACGTATGTAATTATGTAAATACTAATCTTTTAATAAAAAATGGAATGGCTTAAGAAAGTCGTGCATAGGTGAGTTTCATTTTTTTTAATATGATTTCATTATTGTTCCTATTTTTTTTTTATATTTATTGTAAAGAATATTGGAGAATTTTGGAAGAAATAGAAATAAGTTAGGAACGATTTTAGTATAAAAAGTGATTACTAACGAATTCAATTTAGTTCGTTCGATTATTGCTTATAATGATAGGTATGACACGAATCATTATCACTCTTATAATTCAAAAAAAAATTAAAATAAAATAATTAATACGAGAGAAAGAATTCTATCTTGAAATTCCAATCTGCACGTGTTCCAACCATCTTTGTAGAAGTCTACTCAAATAAAATCCCAAAAATGCTTTAAAACATATATTCAGGCGTAGAAGAAATTAAAAATAAAATATTGTTGGAATTAATTTTTAGTCCAATACAAAATTTTATTAATTCATCATTCCATGAATGTATGACATATCCATAAAATTTGGAGTTTGACGGAGGGTTGTTCTTCGCAAATGAAAAATAGTTTATAAAAACCATGAGTTGACGGCAGTAGATCTGCCGCTGCGATCGTCATTTATAGCGAGAGGGTCCTGATGGTCCACCGGTCCCCTGGTTTTCAGCCCCAGTCCGATCCCTGTCATAGCGCTCTTCTCAGTTCCCTTCAAATCCACCGGCACCCATTTCAACACTCCAAAACTTCTTGACGATTCTTCCAAATTCCGAGGAAGACGATGGAACCCAGAGTCTCGACCCCCAGACAGAAGAAGGTCGATCTTCAATCAATTCTAAGAAAATCATGGTACCATTTACGGCTTTCAGTGAGGCACCCCTCGAGAGTTCCCACTTGGGATGCGATTGTTCTAACCGCTGCTAGCCCCGAACAAGCTCGGCTTTACGAATGGCAGCTCAATCGGGCTAAGCGTATTGGGCGAATTTCCCCCTCGACAATCACCCTTGCCGTGCCGGACCCCAATGGCCAGCGGATTGGCTCTGGAGCTGCTACTCTTAATGCTATTCACGCCCTTGCTAGACATTATCAGAAGCTCGGCCTTGTTCCTAGTATTGAGGTAATGTTCATTTCACCTCATTTGATACCTCGTGCTTGAGCCTAGGCGTTGCTATGATCGTTATTCATCCTTATTTCTTGTTTCCCCTGCATAAGTGACACGATATTGGATTAAGGAATGCTGCTATTCTAGATCTGTTGATTAGCGTGATTTTGTTGTTGGGTTTTTTCAATCATGTAATAGGTGGAGACTATGAGTAATGGGTGTAAGTCGCCAAATAATGACAATGAAGTATCTCTCTCACAACTTGCTAGCTTCATATCCAAAAAACATATACTATTGCTTCATGCTGGTGGTGACTCGAAAAGAGTACCGTGGGCAAATCCCATGGGGAAAGTGTTCTTGCCGCTACCTTATTTAGCAGCTGATGATCCTGATGGCCCTGTTCCTCTGCTCTTTGACCATATTCTTGCCATTGCTTCATGTGCAAGACAGGCTTTTAAAAATGAAGGTTGTCTTCTCTTCTCTTTCCAGCTCTTTTTAGTTTCATGATTGTTTGCTCTGCTATAATTTTCTAGATATTCCCTTGGTGTTCTTCTTACCTTGGAGTTTTGAACATTTATTGAATACTTTCAATGTGCATTTAAGTTTCCATAGAGAAGGGAGACAAATGGTTCAAGTTTCTACTTAGAGACATTGTTCTAATTAGTAGAAATAAAAATAAAGAACATACATAGCATCTTATTTGGAGTTTCATTATTATTATATAATGATGCTCAATTACTGATTTTCTTCCTTTCATTTCTTGTTCGATGGGGGCGATTGGCTGAGGTCATTACAGGCGGCATACTTACGATGACTGGTGATGTTCTACCTTGTTTTAACGCATCCACTTTGGTTCTTCCAGAGGATGCCTCTTGCATAATCACTGTTCCTATCACCCTTGATATTGCTTCCAACCATGGTGTTATTGTGGCATCTAAAATTGGGACATCTGACAGTGGTTACACTCTCAGTCTAGTCGACAATCTCTTGCAGAAACCGAGTGTTGATGAACTCACCAAGAATAATGCAGTTCTAAGTGATGGTAGAACGCTTCTCGACACTGGAATAATAGCAGTTAGAGGTAAAGGATGGGTTGAGCTAGCTTTGCTTGCATGTTCATGCCAACCTATGGTTTCAGAGCTTCTGAAGTGTGGGAAGGAGGCAAGCTACTAATATTCAGTTTTTAAATTTTAACATTGCACAAGAAACAAAGCAGTAGAAGTAATAGGAGTACATTCACATCTCTCTATTAAGGATTAGATCATATGCCAATCAACACTAATACGAAAGAGTGAAGTTGTCTGTTTTTATTTATTCTGTGAAAAATTTCATTTTTTGTTTCTTTTTCCTTGGATTGCAAGTGGAAATTGTTTTCACACATTTCTGATTCTTGTGTTGGTAAGGTGGTCGCAACGTCCTCGCCTCTTCCCTTCCTAATTTGTCGGAAATGAAGATCTCAATGTTTCTTAGTACTTTAAGCAACGGTATGCTTTATGTATCAAATAAATGTTTGTGTGTATGTGTAGATTAGTTTATATGAAGATCTGGTAGCTGCTTGGGTTCCTGCCAAACACGCATGGTTGCAGCCACGTCCTATGGGTGAAGAATTGATTCGTAGGCTGGGAAGGCATAAGATGTTCAGCTATTGTGCCTGTATGTCAAACATCTTTGCAACTGAAGTTTATTATATCCTCTTGCATTATAATTTTCGTAGTTAAAGTTATTCTTGTATGACTTCTTAAATTGCAGATGACTTGTTGTTCTTACACTTCGGCACCTCGAGTGAAGTTTTGGATCATTTAAGTGGGGAAAAATCAGAACTTATTGGACGACGACACTTGTGTTCTATCCCAGCTACTACAGCATCTGATATTGCAGCCTCTGTTGTTATCCTTTCCAGTAAAATTGGGCCTGAAGTCTCAGTTGGAGAAGACTCTCTCATTTATGATTCTTCCATTTCTGCTGGAGTACAGATTGGTTCTCAATGTATAGTTGTTAGTGTTAACATCTCAGGAATTAGCAATCAGTTACCAGGAGATGCATTTAGGTTTATGCTTCCCGATCGTCATTGTCTTTGGGAGGTTCCATTAGGAGGCTACACCGAAAGAGTCATAGTATATTGTGGACTTCATGATAACCCGAAAATGTCGGTCTCTAAGGGCGGGACATTTTGTGGGAAGCCTTGGAAGAAGGTTTTGCAAGATTTAGGCATTGAAGAAAGTGATCTATGGGCAACAGCAGGAACTCAGGAGAAGTGCTTATGGAATGCTAGAATATTTCCAGTTCTTTCCTACTTTGAGATGCTTACCTTGGCTGTGTGGCTGATGGGCTTGAGTTACAAAAAAACAGAGCACTTGCTTCGGTTATGGAAAAGTTCTCATCGAGTAAGTCTGGAAGAATTACACAAGTCGATCAATTTTCTTAAAATGTGTACAGGATCTAGTAATCACCAAGCAGAACTTGCTGCTGGAATTGCTAAGGCTTGTATTGACTTCGGCATGCTTGGACGTAATTTGTCCCAACTATGCGAAGAAATAAAACAGAAAGAACTTTTGGGATTAGAAACTTGCAAGGGTTTTCTAGATAAGTGTGCTGAATTTCATGACCAGAACATTAAAGTTGTTCCGAAGAGCCGAGTGCACCAGGTGCAAGTCGATCTCCTTAGAGCATGCAGTGAGGAGAGAGCAGCACAAGAGTTGGAACGGGAAGTTTGGGCTGCAGTTGCTGATGAAACTGCTTCAGCTGTAAGATATGGCTTTAAAGGTAGAAAACATGGTGTTCGTCACCGTTTGAAAGAACCAAAGCGTTTTTTTTTTTTTTTTCTGCCATTAATATTTGTCCGTTACTCGATCGTTTATCTTGTCAAAATAGTTGCTGATCTGAACTTTATTCTATTTTATTTCCTAATGTATAACCACCTTTTTTTCATCTTTAGAAGATCTCTTGGACAAGCCTGACACTGATAGACTGGGACATGGAAATAGCCTCTCTGATAATAGCATAAACCAATTAATCCACCATAAAAAGGTAACTGTTGACTTACCTGTACGTGTGGATTTTGTTGGTGGTTGGAGTGACACTCCTCCATGGAGCTTAGAGCGTCCAGGTTGTGTGTTGAACATGGCGATTAATTTGGAAGGTTTACTTCCTGTTGGGACCTGTATAGAAACAACTAAAACTTCTGGAGTTCAGTTCAATGATGATGCTGGAAACGAGTTACATATCAAAGACCTTAACTCGATTACCACTCCTTTTGATAGTGATGATCCATTCCGGCTCGTCAAATCTGCATTGCTTGTGACTGGCATTATTCACGATCATATTCTAACAGTTTTTGGTTTGAAAATCAAGACTTGGGCCAATGTGCCTCGTGGTAGCGGTCTGGGAACGTCCAGCATCTTAGCTGCTGCTGTGGTAAAAGGTCTTCTTCAGATAAGTGATGGTGATGAAAGCAATGAAAATGTTGCCAGACTTGTATTGGTACTAGAGCAGCTTATGGGGACTGGAGGTGGCTGGCAGGATCAAATAGGAGGTTTGTATCCTGGCATCAAGTTTACCACAAGTTTTCCTGGAATCCCATTACGTCTTCAAGTTATCCCCTTGTTATCAACACCTCATTTGGTCTCCGAGTTGCAGAATCGATTGCTTGTGGTATTTACTGGTCAAGTAAGCTTCCTAAACTTCCTCACTTCCCCAAATCGACCTTTGTTGTCGAGTTTCGAAACTACAAGCTTCTTTTAATATAAATGAACGTTTGAAAGTGTAATATGTGTGAAGATTTCTCTGAGATTGATATCAGTCTTACTTCTTGGATACTAGAAGTCGTTTTTTTTTTTCGTTGTGATATCACTTTGCTTGTTTCTCATTCAGAATGAACTGTAAACTCGACTTCTTCACTTTTAGATTATTCTGTGTTGAGGATTGTTGGGAGGGAGTTTAGAGTGGCTAATTTAGGAATGATCATGAGTTTATAAGTAAGGAATACATCTCCATTGGTATGAGGCATTTTAGGAAAGTCCAAAGCAAAACCATGAGAGCTTGTACTCAAAGTGGATAATATCATACCATGATAGAGGTTCGTAATTTCTAACATGGTATCAGAGTCATGCTCTAAACTTAGTCATGTCAACAAGATCCTCAAATGCTGAACAAAGAATTTTGAGCCTCGAAGGTGTAGTAAAAAAGTGATTCTAGTGTCAAACAAAGGGGGTACTTTGTTTGAAGACTCCAGAGAAGGAATCGAGCCTCGATTAAGGGGAGGTTGTTCGAGGGCTCTATATGCCTCGGGGGAGTTTCGAGGGTGTATTTTATTCGAGGGGAGAATTGTTGAGAATTGTTGAGAATTGTTGGAAGGGAGTTTCACACAGGCTAATTTAGGGAATTATGGGTTTATAAGTAAGGAATACATCTCGATTGGTATGAGGCCTTTGGAAAAGCCCAAAGTAAAGCCATGAGAGGTTAGGTCAAAGTGAACAATATCATACCATTGTAGAGATCCATGATTCCTAACATCTTGATGCTAATGGTTTACTCTGTTGGGTCACTCCGATTTATATTATGCAATATCTTTTCTTAGTTCAAGTGGAGATTCAAATCTGAACTTTTGACCAAAACATATGCTTCAACCATCTTACAATCTAATATCTTATTTTGTAACTCTGTTGTTCTGGGCTTATATGGTTTAGCTGATATGCAGGTCCGACTTGCACATCAAGTCCTTCACAAGGTGGTGACTCGATATCTCCGACGCGATAACCTTCTGATATCCAGTATTAAGCGTTTAGCCACACTAGCAAAGATCGGGAGAGAAGCACTGATGAACTGTGACGTCGATGAATTAGGAGAAATAATGATGGAGACATGGCGGTTGCATCAAGAGCTAGATCCTTTCTGTAGCAATGAGTTTGTTGATAAGCTGTTTGCATTTGCAGACCCCTATTGTTGTGGGTACAAACTGGTGGGTGCTGGTGGCGGGGGGTTCGCTTTATTATTGGCTAAAAGTTCAGTATTAGCCATGGAATTGAGAAACAAGCTTGAAGATGATAAGAACTTCGATGTTAAAGTCTACAATTGGAGCATATCTTTATAGAGGTTTTGAATTCTGCTATTATTTATTTATTTATTCTCATCCATATTCATATTAAACATGTTTGTGAAATAAAGTGAAGAACATATTGTTGCTTGATTGGATTTAAACCCCTAAGGAAGAATTTGTAGTTTGTTTCGGATTTAAATTTTCAACACGTTAATAGTTTCTTCATTCTTGCGTATTATACTTCGACCGACAGCTTGTGACCGCACAACTCTACCTCGACCGACAGCCTGCAAGCATATGAAAGGGGGAAGAGATGAGTATAACTGTGTTTGGTAATGCATGCAATTAGAATTTCATATAAATAAACAATATTTTTAATTTTAATTTTATTACATCACTTTTAATTATTTTAATTTTCATTCATTAATATGAATAATATGACTTAAATTTTAGGTTTTTAAATTTATTTAACTATAATCTTAATAATTATTCTCAATTTTAATAAAGTTATATAAATGTTTTAATGGTAAATAATTAGTACAATAATCAAATTAAAGAATTATTTATATATGTTATATTTTACAATCAAATACGATGCATAGTGGATTACATTATTTTAAATAAGATAATAAAATGGTAAAAAAATAATTCAAAACATCATTTATAATAATATGTATAAAATAAATATTATAATAAAATATTTAATTAATTGCAATTAGTTCTAGTTTATTATTATTAATTATAAATTTAATTTCAATGGTAATTATGTTTTAAAATTATGATATATTAATAGTGAATGATTTAATTAAAAAAAATCATTAAGTAATTAGTTATTATAAAATCAAAATTTCAATTTTACTAATACTAATTAGCTAATTAATTACCCTAAAGATATTGTTGGTTGATTAATCATTTTAGTAAACAATTAATTTCATTATTTAAGAAAATTCTATTTATAAAAATTAATTAAATTTCATCAATACTGACTTTTCAAAAACAATTTTATCATTAAGTTTCATTATTATTAGCAACCTTTTCACAATATTTAAAAAATATTCTTACAAGGAAAAGTTTCTTTCCATAATAAATAAATAAAAAAAAAAATTGTTTTTCTGGTTACGGATAGTTGACCGTTCATTATAAGCAAATATGTAGATATTTGTCTTACATTACAGGTTACCATATTTGCCCTTTTATTAAATATAAATATATTATATTCATTTATTATTCTTTCTTTTATCGTTATTTCCATATTATTTGTAATTTACCATATTTCTATTTCGTAAATTATTAAAAATAAGAGAACTCTCATCACCATTTAGGTGTGGTGGATTCAGCAAACATTTAGGTATCATAGTCGTTTCAGTTTAACAACCCTGATTCTTTCTTCTCTATGGCTTCCGAATCTTCTTATCATCTTCTTCCTTTCAATACTATAATCCATATGATCACCATCAAACTTTCTTCCTCCAATTATCTTCTCTGGAAAAGTCAACTTCTCCCTCTCCTTGAGAGTCAAGACATGCTGGGCTATGTTGATGGAACTATGGTTCCACCACCTCGTTTTGAACCAAAAACCTCCTCAACACTCAACCCCAAATATTTGGCATGGAGAGCAGCCGATCAACGACTTCTCTGTCTCCTGCTCTCCTCTCTCACTGAGGAAGCCATGGCTGTTGTCGTTGGTCTCTCTACTGCACGTGATGTTTGGCTTGCGTTGGAAACTACGTTCAGCCATTAGTCAAAAGCTCGTGAACTGAGACTCAAGGATGACTTGCAATTGATGAAACGTGGCACCAAACCTGTTGCTGAGTATGCCCGTGCCTTCAAAAAAATTTGTGACCAACTTCATGCCATTGGCAGACCTGTCGAGGACATTGATAAAGTGCACTAGTTCCTTCGTGGACTCGACACCGAATTTTCAGCTTTTTCTATTGCTCAGATGGCTCTCACCCCTATCCCCTGTTTTGCAGATTTAGTCTCTAAAGCTGAAAGTTTTGAGTTGTTCCAGTGCTCCCTTGAGTCCTCTGATTCCACTCCTACAGCATTCACAGCCACTAATCGTGGTCGCACCCATGAAAGCCACCTTGCTTCCTTTACCAACCAGCGAGATCATTTTTATTCTCACAAAAACAACTCTTCTAATCGAGCACGAACCCACTCAAGTCAGGGTCGTTGACCATCTCACTGCCAAATATGCCGCAAAGAGGGCCATTATGCTGACCGCTGCAACCAACGGTATGTTCGACCTGATTCTTCTCATGCTCACCTTGCTAAAGCCTTTAACACTGGAGCTTCGGCCCATATGACTGCCGACCCATCTATTCTAGATCAGTCTAAAAATTATACGGGTAAGGACTCTGTGATCGTAGGAAACGGTGCATCTCAACCCATTACCCACACCGGTACTCTTTCTCATGTTCCAAATATTCACTTATTAGATGTCTTGGTTGTCCCTCACCTCACTAAAAATCTTCTTTCCATAAGTAAATTAACGTCTGATTTTCCTCTCTCCGTTACATTTACTAATAATCTTATTACTATCTAGAATCATCAAACAGGAAGGGTGGTGGCAACCGGTAAAAGAGATGGAGGGCTATATGTGCTGGAGCGCGGCAACTCTGCTTTTATTTCAGCCCTTAGAAACAAATCTTTACGTGCTTCATATGATTTATGGCATGCTCGTCTGGGCCATATGAATCATTTTGTTATTTCTTTTTTAAATAGAAAAGATCATCTTTCTCTTACGTCTTTATTGCCTTCTCCATTATTATGTAATACTTGTCAGCTTGCGAAAAGTCATCGATTGCCTTATTCCCGCAATGAGCGTAGGTCGTCTCATATGTTAGATCTTATTCATTGTGATCTTTGGGGTCCTCCCGTCAAATCAAATTCGGGTTTTCTTTATTATGCTATTTTTATTGATGATTATTCTCGATTCACTTGGTTTTACCCTTTAAAATTTAAATCTGATTTTTTTTGATATTTTTTTTCAATTTAAAAAATTTGTGAAAAATCAATATTCTTCTCGTATCAAGGTATTTCAAAGCGAGGGTGGTACCGAATTTACTAGTACTTGTTTCAAAACTCATTTACGTAATTCTAGCATCCACCGTCAACTCTCTTGTCCATATACATCTGCTCAAAATGGTCGTGATGAGAG